>NC_081346.1:61581394-61602446 GCF_029784015.1 Lycium ferocissimum | reverse complement strand
ATATCCTTTTTATAGAACACACATTTTGGGGCCCAAACCCAACTTAAACTAAAAGCAATTTTATATGTGTATAACATATACGGATCCGCAAGTTAAATTATTTCTATAAACTGGATTTATTCAAATGTATGAAACGCGTTTGTAAATACGAGGTTCTAGAATAGGATGTTCCGGAGTATTATACGACTTGACCGAGAACAAAATGTATGGGTTATGCATGGACATAAAAAGGGAAATACATATATATATATATATATATATATATATATATATATATTTACAAAGCCAAAATAATTTGGCAATTTTATAAGAAAAATATACTATCCTTATACATAAAAGGATACTACTTTTATCCGGACCCTATATATAAAGGGAATATATTCAACTCTTTCCAAAACCCAAATGATATGCCAAACGATAGTCTTTTTATGAATGCAGGAAAATAGATACGAAATAAACAGTACAAGCATAATTCACACATTGGAATTTGAAGGTCAACCGTATAGTACGGATCCTTAATGCTAGGGGGCCTAACACCTTTCCTAGGGGATCACGAGAACCCTTACCTAGAACTTTAGATTACAAAGGCTTTTTCACTGCATTTGAATAAATCCTTTGAACCCGGTTTTCCTAATTTCCTAAAAATTAGGTGGCGACTCTTTTTCGAAAATAAAGTCCGAAAGAGCACCAACTACCTCCTAGTAGCTTTCCGAGAGCTAACCCCGCCCGCGAAATGCGATCCTTAACAGTAAGTACTAAGTTTTGCAGCAGAATGTTTAGATGTTTAGGAGAACTGAGAATTTTCAATAATAATAATAGTACAAGAATGATGAAAGGAACAAGAAAATAAGTAAATATAGACAATAAAATACTTACCCAAATAAATAAGGATACTACAATGAAAGGAACAAGAAAATAAGTAAATATAGACAATAAAATACTTACCCAAATAAATAAGGATACTACAATATACAATTACCAAGAATAGTTATCACATTCCCCCAATTATGCTCAACGTATCCACTCCCCCATAAAAGAGAAGATGTTATCATTCTCTCACCAAAAATACCCCCAATGCGGACCCCACCCTCCATAATAAAAGGAAGAAATAATTGTTGTACTTCTTCCCAATATCTCTTCAAACTTCCAATTCAAAGTACACTTTTTTTTAAGTAGTAAATATATATATATATAGGTAGAGCTGTCAATATGGGCTTGACCCGCGAGGCCAGCCCAACCCAACCCAACCCAATCCTTTATTTAAGTAGGGTTGGGCTAAGATTTCTTTGGCCTATATAGAAGTGAGGCTCAAAAGCCCAGCCTCTCTGGGCCTGCCGGCCTCAAGGGTTGGGCTGGGTCAGCCCTTGAGGCCAGAAAAGAATAATAAATAAATAAATATTTAAAAAATATATAAGTAAATTAAACAAAAAGATAAAAAGTAATGAGAAACTAATAATTTATATTTATTCTCTTGATATGAATTTGCGCAAGAATGG
Organism: Lycium ferocissimum; assembly: GCF_029784015.1. NCBI lineage: Eukaryota > Viridiplantae > Streptophyta > Magnoliopsida > Solanales > Solanaceae > Lycium > Lycium ferocissimum. Next base: position 61,600,950 of record NC_081346.1, on the reverse strand, counting down.
GTGGTAAAAGATTATATTTCATATTGCAAAAATTTCATATTCAAATTGAACCAAAAATCACTTAGAAAATGTTATTTCGGAAGACAAAAAAACTTAAAGGGCTAGCCCGTCTGCCATACTTCGCTTAGAGAAATTTTGGGTTGAAATTTGCCATTTTGCGGGCCTTTAATTAAAAGGGCCAGCCCGTCCTAGCCCATTTAATTCTTTGGCCCTTTAGGGCTGGGTTGGGTTGGGCTGGGCCAACCCATTTTGACATCTCTACATATAGGGTGTTAAAAAAAGTGGGGACCCCAAAAAGGTGGAACCCTAGGCCGTTGCCTTACTTGCCTACCCTTTCAGCCGGCCCTGGGTAAAGTAGATGAAGTTAACTCTATGCAGCTCAGCCAGTACCTAATTTCTTAATTCAACGATTTCTGAATTCCAAATCCAACTTAGACAATTCTGACTTTTGGAAAATCAACCACTACAAAAAATCGAATAGGTAGAGAAAACCTGAACAATTGGGTAAGGATGAAAGAGGAGAGAACGAACTCTGTACGCACCGATGACATTGAATGGTCTTAGGGGAAGCTGACGACCGAATGGTGAGAATTTTAATGGCACTAGCCGCTAGGTAATTGGATTTTTGGAGAATAATTGTCAAAGGAGGAGAGAAGTCTAGAAAAATTAAACACGTAAAACTGGGTATAATCAGTTAAATGCCACGTATGGGCGTTAGGAAGTGAAGCTCAATTACTAAACTACTCTCAATCTTTCTGTAAATGGCATATAAGCAACCATGTTGAACCCCTCTTTCTATAATATAGAAAAGAAATGAGATAATACCTAAAAAATCCTCATGAACTATGACCTTTTTTTAAAAGAGACACTACAACTTTGAGAGGGTCCTAATACCCCTGAACTAGTTTGAAGTTGAATTATTTGACCCCTTTGAGGTGACTTGACATAGAGAGTGTATATCACTCTCTTAGAGAGCGTGAAAGATAAAATAGATAGGATTAAAATTTTATTTTTGACAATTTATTAAATATATTTTATTATTAATTTTCTTCCTCCTTCACTCGTCCAAAACCAACCGCTGTTTCTCTCTCACAACTCTCTCTGTTAGAACTCCGTCCGAGCACCACGGTGAAGCACAGTCATGGCGACCCCTCTTTCCCTCGTCCTTTCATACTACTCTGCCACAGAAACCACCACGTTGGGAAAACGACGGAAACCTACTCATCCTTGACACTTTCTGGTGATTTTGATTCTTTTCACATTGCTTGGTGCTCTTTCACCATTGAAGCAACATGTTTTGCCGGTGTCCTATACATTGCCCGATGTTCTGCTCTATTTTGGGCCGATTGGCGGCTTAGTTTGATGTATCCTTTATATATTTTAATTGCTTCAACTTATAGTTGACAATCTCATCGCTTTGGAATGTTTTGTCGACAATTATGCCTCGTTTTGGCCTTTCTCAAATCTAGCCGATGTGATTTTTCGCAAACAATTATTTTTGCTGCTTTTTTTATTTTGTTCTTGTGATTGTTGGGCTTTTAGTTTCCGTAAAACCTATTCGCCTCATCGAAAAAATGGCTGACGCTGGAAATGAAGTCCCCTAATCTTATGAAGAGAGGCGGATAAAGAGAAAACGGAAAAAATAAAAAGAGAAAAGAAAGAAAAAGAAATAAGGAAAACGAAAAAACGTAAAAATAATAAAAAATAAAAAATGACATGTCAAAATAAGATTGGTGCATGATGTACACACCCTTCTTTAAAACTGATATTGAGCTTGAAAGGTTGTATTAATTCCACTTTGAATTGGTTCGGAGGGGAGGGGTGGGCCCGCAAAGTTAGAGTATCTTCTCAAAACTAAGATACAAGTTCAAGGGGATAATTATGGGGCCAACTTAAACCAAGTTAATATGTCTATGAATTATGCAAAATTAAAAATATGAGTTGTGTTGCATTGGCACTACAAAAGCAATCCAAATAAAATAGATACAAAAAAGTATAGATGGGAGAATAAATATGGAACTAACAAAGGATCTTAACATGTAACAGGAAAAAAGTCCTTCTCATTCATCATGATTGAGGAGTTTCTTACTGATAGCTAAACCTTCTCTACTTTTGAAGATAAACGGGAAAGCAAGCTCAGAGAACAGCTAAGTGGACGTCCCACCAGACATATACTTAGCGCTTTTTCTAATACCCAGAAGTGGATACCATGATTCTTCTGTCTATCAATAACCACATGAATTGCACAGTGAATGTGAAGAAGTAGACCATTATCTCGGCAATAATGAGCCAAGCTAGTATTTGCAGTGAATCCGTTGTTCACTACAAGATATCACGATGTCTTAGATTGAATGTTGACTTATCCTATCATAGATTCCCCAAAAATTCCCTAGGAACTATGAAAAAAAAAAAAGATATCTATGTAACAAAAACTATGGGGGGATGTATTGGCGAGATATATATAAACCTATATTTGTTTTTTTTTTTATTTTTTTTCCCAACTATATAAGTTTTCACAAAAACTATCACAAAAATCTTCCCCAAACTTATTTACAAAGCTAATTCAAAGACAACACTTTTCTCCTAAAACTTTTCAAAAACTAACATAAAAACAGCTTTTTATATTTGGCTTAATACATCGACAACCCCTTAAATTTGCCAGTAAATTTCATTTAGACACTCGAATTATGGTTTGACCCGCCCTCATCAGCCCGCCCTTCGTCAACGCGTCACACTTCAAGCAAAACAATAAAAAATAAAATATCATAGAATAAGATGAAAGTAATTTTTGTAAGCTCAAGGAACTTGGAGGGTTAGGTGGGTTCGTTGAACTTCCATTTTCTTCCTTCTATAAATGTCCATGGAACAAATGCAGCACCTTACTGAAAAAGAGGTGTCTTTCATCTTCAAGATGAATTGGGTGTTAAATACTTTTCTTTTAGTACCATTTATTAATTCATCATTTGAAAATTTTATAATGTGATTCAGAACATACATGCAAAAAGAAGAAAAAACTCTGTACTCTCCATAAAGGTAATTACTTCGAATTAGTCCAAAGACATGTCACATGTCTGCACACCACAAAATATTACTATTTGATGTTAGACATGTGGCTCAATTTTAACATAAATGAAAAATAGATGCATAGCGTAGATGGTGAATAATATGCATATGATGAAAATTTATCCCATTTCTAGTTGATGATCCAATTTGGTTGCTCCTTGATAACTCATGTGAACTTCTAGTTTCTGAAAAAGGAATATCATACTATATGGAGTAGAAGAAACGAGTTATTGGCCTTCCGATTACGAAGTTTTTACAGCTTTCTAGCCAAAAAAATAAATAGTGACTGAATGACGTACGTTTCAATTTTATTTTATTTTTTGTTTTTTTTGTTGGTGTTAAAGAAATGGACGGCCTAACTCAACCCACTTATTTTCTTGATAACATTTTCCGTTGTACCGAACATACCCAAAAAAGTATGATGGGGATTCAAGGAACATATGAAGACAACATATAAGTTTTCCATCTCAACTCTGTTTATTTAGCAATACAAGTTAAAGGCAAAGATGATGAAGTAAACTTCACAGCAATTATTCATTTTTCAGGTTCTTGAGGAATTCTCTGGCAACATGGGGATAGAATCCACCAGGAATACTCTCATTTCCAGTGGTGTACACAATCCTGGCAATCTCTTGTGGAGTTCTGGCATACGTGAGGGAATAATAATCAAAGCGGAATCACATAAATAATTTTACAAAATAAGTAATGGATAAAGAAGGATTAAAAATCAATTGCGAACACCTTTCTTTCAAGGGGTGAATCCAATATTTAGAGTAAATGAGTTTGGAACAAACATATAATGAGTTCCATTGAACCAACATAATCAATTCTAGATCCACCACTACCTCCCGATGTTCTAACATAAAGTAACTCTACCAATTCACGAGAGTAGTTAGTGGTACTTATGTGTGTTCATACCATAATTAGTGGAAAATGTTTAACAACCAGTAAATTTAGTCAAGTTACTTACTACACGAAGTTAAAATGCATATATATATTATGTAAACCTTTTTTATGCAGGCCATTTATATCAGTCAAATTCATAACATGAACGGTGTATTCGATATGGAGGAATTTTTTTTGAATTTTTTCATGTTTGGCTGGTCAAAATTTTTGAAAAATATTTTCTCTAGGAAAACAAGTTGCTTAAAAATGAGGAAAATGACTTTCCTAGTAAAAGTAAGGAAACAAGTTTCACAACACATAGATTGTGTCCTCCTCATTACCCAACACACACTACTAAAAAAATCTCTATTTTCTCACTGAAAAATGTTCAGTGACTATTTCCCACTGAATTTCCGTGGAAAAACCTAAATAGTAGGGTTTCAACACAGAAAAAATTAGAAGTTTCCCAGCGTTTCAATGGGAACTTGTTTCCCTCCATGCGTTTTCCCAGTGAGCTGGTTCGGTGAGAATGAGGTGGGAAAATCATGTTTTATAGCACAAATTTTTCCTTTGAATGTCGGTGGAAAAAACCTTTGTTTCCAGTAGTGACACCTCATCTTCACCCCCACCATAGGCCCCATCCCACCCACCCCACACCCCCACCCCCTCCCCCACCTCCCATAATATGTGTCAAGATTATATACAAATGCTTTTGGGATAAGATTGTTTTGCGTACGTACCGAACACAAGAAAATAAAAAAAAAACCCACTCACTGGCATACACAGGATTTTTTTTAAGCAGTGTTGACATTTAAAAAAAAAAAAAAAAAAACAAGTGAATAATTGACATAACAATGTTATGTTAATAAAAATACTATTCTCAAGATTGGAGAACGATTTATTTTTCAACACCAGGATTTAGCTTTAAACTTTATTATTGTGTCCAGTTCCTCGTTGGACAAGTAATTTAATCTCTACAATTTTCTCTAAAGTGAATCTGGTTAGCCTAGTTTATTTTGTTCTAACTTGACAAGGAATTAGGAGTTCGAATCTGACTAGCAACATCGACGTTTTTAGTACAGACGAAGGGCCATTTATGAAAAAGCGTAAAAAGTGAAGGCGCAAGTGCGCTTGCTTAGACTCGAACTCGGGAGGTTAGCGGCAGCAACAGCGAGCCAAAGAAGCTCATTTGTTTAAGCAGTGTCAGGCCTCATTTGTTTGCACTTAATGAGGCTCTGAATCTGAATGGTTCAGATCTCAGCCCATTAAGTGTATTTGATTTTTATATTTTAAAATCACTTATTATATCTGAATGAGTCTGAATCGCTCAGATCTGTGATAGAGTCTGAATAGCATTCAGATTTTACTCTTACCATTTTATTTACGGACTCTCTCTCTCTCCTACTATCAACAGCGCCTGCCTCTCTTTCTTCAACTATCGTCTAGCGAAACCTTCTCTCTTTAATATTAGATTTCAAAAACTTTACCTGATTTCTTTCGTAAAGCTTTATGTGTTTTTCGTTGTTGTTGGAAAACAATATCTTTTGTAGTTTTATTTTTTTGGTTTTCTGTTTGTAATAGAATGGTGGCTCAAATCAAAGATATCAACGTTGTTGGAAAACAATATCTTTTGTAGTTTTATTTTTTTGGTTTTCTGTTTGCAATAGAATGGTGGCTTAAATCAAAGATATCAACGTTGTGGGCATAGCCATGGCAAAATCCAACTTAAACTACTACCCTTATGTTAATTTGCTGTAAATATTTTCAGAGGTCGAAGGGGTACTTTATTTTGCATAAAAACAGTAATGAGGAGTTGTTTTTCTTTCTCAATTCTTCCCTGCTTAGTATTTGACATGCCATCCTCAGATTTCAATCTGATATTATTAGATGCTTCTTGGGTATAATTTACACCCAAATTGAGTAGGAATACAGAAAAGTTTGCGAAGCTTAAATTCAAATCCACAAGACGAACGAATTGCAATTTATGATTTTATTTTGTTTCAATTAAGATTTTTAATACTTTATTGATATGATATTTAATTAATTCTTATTTGAATTATATATTTATTATGTTTGATAAATATAGATAGATTTTTACATATTCAGATGTTGAAAAAACAAACAATCTTAATCATTCAGTATTCAGATCTAGAGATAACATCTTAATATTCAGATGTGTATTCAGATTCAGACATCTTAATCTTAATAAAAACAAATGCCCGACAATTTAATATGAGGGTCCGACATCTGAAAACAAGAATTGAGATGAATTCTGCTCTAATATCATGTTAAAGAAATAAATCTTAGACCTAAATCAACTTAAAAAACTAGCTCACAAGAGCTGATAATTGCCAAAACATATAGGGAGACTATCCATCCCATTCACCAACAATGTGGGACTTCTTCACAGTTGGCAAAAGGCAGTTATAAATACTTCTATGGAATCAAAATTGGAGTAATATCAACACAAATAATATTAATTAGCTTAGAAAGAATGGCTTTTACTTCGGCCTTCGTAATTTCCATAGTGTTTATTAGTGAGCTTGTCTTTGTCTGTCATTCAAATAATCCAGTTTGTGAATCAGGGTATCCAAAGGATGAAATCCCAGTGTACAAAGAAGACAGAGACTACGTGCATTTTGCACAGAATTTGGAGTACTTGGAAGCAGAATATTTTTTATGGGCTTCCTTTGGGCATGGTCTTGATGTTATGGCACCATATTTAACAAAGGGAGGACCCCCTCCGGTTGGTGGCCAAAAAGCAAATCTTATCCCTTCACAAAGAGCATTATAGTGGAATTTAGCTACGAAGAAATGGGCCATCTAAGGTATTACGTACTATATTCTCTGATCTCTCCCACATTATTTTTTTTTATATTTTTATCCGGGTTAATCAAATTTTTGGGGCGCTCTAAAAAATAATAGGCGGCAAATATATATATTTTGTATATTAAGTATAAATATACATAAAATATACATATGTATGTATGTATATTTATTTATACATACACACGCACGCGCGCGCCTGCTCTCAGACACACACACACACACATATATATATATATATATATATATATATATATATATATATATATATATATATATATATATATATATATATATATATCATACACACATTATATACATAGCCAATGTATAGCTTTTGTATATTTTAGCTAGCGCCCGTAATTAATTTTGATTGACATGCGAAAAAGGAAAAAAACTTTTTATCCTCTGTATCAGTTTGCCTAAACTTATAACTAAAATGAGCCCATATTTTTCATATCTTTCCCTATTTGGCCCATCTTGTATATAATATGAAATATTTAGGGAAAAACAATATTTCCTTAATTTGTGATTATTATTTTTATATTTTCAGTCTTAAAAATCAATTGAGAATGCTATTCATATTTATCAGCTCAATTTAAACATTGTCAGTGAATTAAAGTAAAAATTAAAAGTTTCATTAATTATAAGGGGTTGTAAAAGCTTGAAAACTCACAAATGAGTTTTTTGATTTGTTCAAATTTTTGAAAAATTGATGATTGAGATTTGTTGGGTATGTAGTTTTGGAATTGACTTTAAAGTACGAAGTTATTTGATGAGATTTGAGCTATTTGGTGATGTTTTTGACGCATTTCAAATAGAGTTCGTAGAAGACGAAACCCAATTTTTGTATAAGTGTGTATGACATTGTAAAAATGTGTATAAACACTTCTTATACACTATTAAACACTTCTTATACACTATTGCAACACTTTTATACAAGGTTGATACATTTTCTACAATAAGTGTATAATATTGTATACAAGGTGTATAACACTGTTGCGGGAAAAAGAATTGATTATGCGGGTGTAAACTAAAAATATGATAACATGAGAGCAATGTGTTGTGTTGAGTTGTATATTTTTTCATAAGTTCCCTTATTTTTATTTATTTTTCAAAGTGTGTATGCTATTAACATTTTTATTATACTAATTTGTATTTTCTTTTTTGTTTAGGGCAATTAACGAAGTAATGGGCGGCATTCCTAGACCTTTACTGAATCTTACCGCTGAAAACATTGGAAAAATATTTAATGCAGCATTTGAATACAAACTGGAGCCCCCATTTGATCCCTACAGGGATAGCTTGAGCTACATGCTATCTTGCTATGTTATACCACATATTGGAGCAAATGGCTACGTTGGTATGAATCCCAACCTCAAAGGATATGCCTCGAAACGTGTAAGTTCATGAGATTCAGAGGAAAATATTTAAGCTTTCTTTGATTATTTGTAGAGCCGGAGCTAAGATTTTGAGTTTATATATGAATTCTAGATTTTTGAAAAGACAGCTTACTGAGTTCCCTATAAATATTTATACAGATTAAGTAAAATTTAAACTATAAATACAAGGTTTTAACAAGGTTTTAATCAAAGTAATAGGGTTCTACCGAACCCGTAGACGGGCTTGTAGCTCCGCCAACAACAAATGCCAAGATTTTGCTCTAAGTATCCTAAGGAGTGGTATTTAATTTTTACCCTTGGTTTTTAAAATATTTATCTTCTGCCCTTATCTTCATTTAATGAAACTTTTGTGACGCAAATACCTTCCATCCCAAATAGCGTAGCTTTCTTCTTCAACGCCTTTTCTTCTCTTGCTCTGCAACTTCATTCTCCTTATTATTCTACCAATGGTGGAATAATCCTTCAAGTTGCATATGCCTCGGAATAATCTTGTTCTTGTTGTTGTCTCTAGCAGCATTCCCAGTAAGCTCTAGAACCTGAAAAATTCAAGAAATCAAAATTACATCAGGCAAAGCCCAAATAGGTACTAATTAAGAGAAATTCATAAATTAAAGAGACAAAAAAGGACCTCGGAAGCAAGATATTCGAGAACTGCAGAGAGATAGATAGGTGAACCAGAGCCAAGATGTTGAGCATATCTACCCTTTTTCAGATACCTAGCAATACGGCCAACTGGGAATTGGAGACCTACTTTTTGAGATCTTGATACAGATTTTTTTGAACCTTTAGCTTTTCCTCTACCCCAAACTGATTTTGTTTATGCTGTGGAACTCATGGTTGATGAATGAACGAATCTGCAACCCACTTTGATAAAAGTATTTGTATGCTAGTTTTATGTATTTGGCTAGGGGCAATTACATAGACAATATTGGTATTTTGCGAAGTTCAGATTTAATTTCATAAGGGCTTCAAAGAGCTATGTATATATTTAGAGTTCTCTAGTAATCTTCTCAAAGTGCTCTGTTTTGGAAAGATAGAAGGTTACAACAATTTCAATATTATCTTGGACTATTTCTGCGATTTGGCATTTGCTCTCTTGATGCTGGTTGTTTATTTTAGTTCTTACATGTTTCCAGTTCTAGATTGGTTAGTATCAAAATCTAGTACTTTAGTTGATTAGGAAACAAAAAGTATCATTATTTTTCTTTTCTTGAGTTGTTTTAGAGGTTTCAGTTTGAGAGCAAATAAGAGCAGGAAACAAATGGACTGGTTAAAATTTATCCTATTATGTATTCCTCCCACTATTTTGGTTGTCCAGATAAGATTAACCTATGTACATGAATTGTAAACCTTTTGACATCTAAGCACCCAAATTAACATCAAACCATAAAAAATATTAAAGTTAGTCAAGTTAGGCCTTAAGGCCTATTTTCATTTCAAAGTTAGTCAAGTTAATGCCTCCTATTTTCATATTCCAAAGTTAGTCAAGTTAAGTCTTAAGGCATAACTTTAGATTCCAAAGTTAATAAAATTAGGCCTTAAGGCTCGTTTCGTATGATGGATAAGCAAAAATAGTCCGGGGATAAAAATTTAGTGTCGTCTTATCCCACGTTTGGTTGGAATAAAAACTCGGGATAACTAATCCCGAGATTAGGTATCCCGGGATTATAGTGTTTTTTTTATCCCTCATTGAGGGTGAAATAACAAGTTATCCCGGGATAACTAATCTCGAGATTAGTTATCCCGGGATAACTTGTTTTCTAACCAAACGATCTCTTAAGGCATAACTTTAGATTCCAAAGTTAGTCAAGTTAAGTCTTAAGGCATAACTTTAGATTCCAAAGTTAATAAAGTTAGGCCTTAAGGCATAACTTTAGATGCTAAAGTTAGTCATGTTAAGTCTTAAGGCATAACTTTAGATTCCAAAGTTAATAAAGTTAGGCCTTAAGGCATAACTTTAGATGCTAAAGTTAGTCATGTTAGGTCTTAAGGCCTATCTTTATATTCCAAAGTTAGTCAAGTTAGGCCTTAGCCTTAAGGCCTATCTTTACATTCTAAAGTTAGTTAAGTTAGGTCTTAAGGCATAACTTTAGATTCCAAATTTAGTCAAGTTAGGCTTTAAGACCTATCTTTATATTCATAAGTTAGTCAAGTTAGGCCTTAAGACCTATCTTTGTATTCATAAGTTAGTCAAGTTAGGCCTTAAGGCATAACTTTAGATCCAAAGTTAGTCAAGTTAGGCTTTAAGGCCTATCTTTATGTTCCAAAGTTAGTCAAATTAGGCCTTAAGGCATAACTTTATATTCCAAAGTTAGTCAAATCAGGCCTTAAGGCATAACTTTATATTCCAAAGTTAGTCAATTTAGGCCTTAAGGCATAACTTTATATTTCAAAGTTAGTCAAGTTAAGCCTTAAGGCATAACTTTAGATTCCAAAATTAGTCAAGTTAAGCCTTAAGGCCTATCTTTATATTCCAAAGTTAGTCAATTTAGGTCTTAAGGCATAACTTTAGATTCCAAATTTAGTCAAGTTAGGCCTTAAGACCTATCTTTGTATTCATAAGTTAATCAAGTTAGGCCTTAAGGCCTAACTTTTGATTCTACAATTAGTCAAGTTAGGTCTTAAAGTATAATTTTAGATTCCAAAATTAGTCAAGTTAGGCCTTAAGGCCTATCTTTATATTCCAAAGTTAGTCAAGTTAGGCCTTAAGGCATAACTTTAGATTCCAAAATTAGTCAAGTTAGGCCTTAAGGCCTATCTTTATATTCCGAAGTTAGTCAAGTTAGGCCTCTTTAGATTCCAAAGTTAGTCAAGTTAGGCTTTAGGCCTAACTTTAGATTTCAAAGTTAGTCAAGCTAACTTTATATTCCAAAGTTAGTGAAATTAAGCCTTAAGCCATAACTTTAGATTCCAAAGTTAGTCAAGTTAGGCCTTAAGGCCTATCTTTATATTCCAAAGTTAGGCCTCATTTGTTTGCACTTAATGGAGGTCAGAATCTAAATGGTTCAGACCTTAGGCTATTAAGTGCATTTGTTTAGATTAAGATCTAAACACTTATTTGGTCTAAATAGGTCTTAATCATTAAGATATTGAATAAAGTCTTAATATCATTAAGAGGTATTTTTATATGTCAACTTCACCCCCTTCCCCACCCCCGACCCACCACCCTCACCCCGCCCCATCCACCCGCCTACCCCCACCACCCACTCCACTCACACCACCACCACCACCACCCCCCTCGATCCTACCCCATCTCCACCACCATCATCACTAACCACCATCCTACCGTCACAATCACCACCACCCCTACTCTCCCAACCTCTCTCCATCCCACCACCACTAACCACTTTTGCCATTACACCACTACCACCCTCCCCCTCCCAACTCCCATCCACCCACATACCCCCTACCCACCCAACTCCCATCCACCCACATACCCCCTACCCACCCAACTCTCTACCCCCCACCCCACTACCTGTCACCTCCACCCACCATTCCATTACCACCACTACAAAAGCATATGTACATCACTACCGAATATAAATGTTTCATTTTTTTATCAATTAAATTTTTTATGTTATTAGATTTATATTTATTTTTATTTGAATTATATATTTATTACGTTTAAATAAATATATTAGGCACATTCAGATATTGAAAAACAAACGATCTTAATTATTCAGTGTTCATATCTAGAGATAACATCTTAATCATTCAGATGTGCATTCAGATTCAGACGCTTTCACCTTAATGAAAACAAATGAGGCCTTAGTCAAGTTAGGCCTTAAGGCATAATTTTAGATTCCAACGTTAGTCATGTTAGGCCTTAAGGCCTATCTTTATATTCCAAACTTTTGCCTTATAAGGCATACTTAGAAATTTTCCTCTAAGTTATGCCTTAAGGAATAACTTTTGTCTTATAAGGCATAACTTTTGCATTAAGGCATAATTAAGTTCTGCCTTATATGACATAATTTGTCTTATTGGGCAAAACTTGTAAGTATGTATAATTGGAAGTTTTGCCTATACACAAGATTTTCCATTTTTACATGACCAATCAATTATTAGTTCATATTAGGGGCAGATCCACCCTTTAGGGTGGGGGTGGCATGGCACCCCCTAAATTGATAAATTTTTTATATGCCTATGTTGCAATTTGCTTGATTCTGCCACCCCCAGTCGCAAATTAGACAAAGGTGTCATGGCTGGTAGACACAAGTTTGAATCTATCTTGAACATTTTCCGACTCCCGTTTTTCTTTCTGCTTTTTAGTTCCTTTGTACCAGTCATTTCCCTTTTCGGCTCTCTCAATTTTCTATTTATCTTTTTATTATTTATATTTTCTTTTCTCTATTCTATTATTTTATATGTGATCTCTAGCGAGAACACATAAAATAGAAATTTCAAAATCCCTTAAACTAAGCATTTCTCTTAATCTCAAATCTGTGAATCTCAATAAGAATTTTGGATTGAGATCAAAATTCAACTTTTTTTATAATTTCTTTTGTTGGTTACTCCCTTTGTCCATGTTCTTGGTCTATATTTGACTTGGGACAATCTTAATAAGTAATAAATAAAATGAGAAATGAATTGGAGTACTTAATAATAAGGGTAAAATGGGTATAAAATGGTAAATTATGTCTTGGATTTTCAAACTATACAACTTACAAGTAAAAGTGGACATCTATTTTAGTATAGTGGATAAATAAAAATGGATGGAGGGAGTGTATTATAAAAATTTGTGCTTTTCTATAATTGTTAAATTCAATTTAAATCAATTTACTACTTAAATTGTGATGGAAAATTCGTAAGCATTGGTTAGAAAAAACATAAAATTTATGATTTATTTTTGAAAACTTATAGTTTATCTAATTCTACATTTACTTATGGAGTGTAATTTACCTATTGAAGAGTTTTTCTATAATTTTTCTTATTTTGATTGGTGTAATTTCCTTATTGAAGATGTTATTTTACTTGTGCAAGTTCATTTTTTAATATACATAAAAGATGTAAGTTCCTTGGTGAAAATGTTGATTTTACTTCTGTTGTTAATGGGTGTGATTCCTTGTTTAAGATGCTAATTATGTTCGTTTCTTGATTTTAGAGATATAATTTTCATATTTGCAAATAAAAAACGGCCTATTAAGTTGACCCGAAAACTCAAAAGAGATGGACCCTACCCAAATACACGCTCCTAACAAGATGTACATTGAAGAAAATTATGACACCCGCCACCTTCAAATCCTAGATCCGCCTCTGACTCAGATTTTGCCCTCTATGTGATACCTTTATTTTATCTTTGCATGAAGAAACACGCCTATCAAAGGAAACACGAAACTATCATTTGCAGCTCTCGCACTAACTGTAGAGAGGATACAATTAATTGTGGTTAATGTGATAACATCTCTGCCTTTTCATCATGAAAATGATTTTCAAAGAGCGTAACATAGCAATAGCTAGGACTCATAAACTTGTGGATGACCTTTTTAATCTAGAGAGGCAAGCTACGTTTACCAATAGCTGAAGAAATCCAGCAAATGCAAATGATAACATGCCTTATAATGTCTCCCAAAAGACATAAAGATGAGCGTCTCCGGACTCGAAATTGAGATTTTATATGCTAAAATAAGAACAATTCTAAAAAAATCCAGTTCGCACATCTAAAATAAGAATAGCTGATAAATTATTCCATCCAATTGGAAAAAAAAAATCCAAGTCTTACTTATATTGAGTTCATCTCAATTGCGTTTATGTTGCTGATATTGAAATCTACCATTGTTGATATTTGAAGCTCCTGGGTTTGAAATTTGAAGGAGGAGAGAGAAAAAATTGGGGAAGAAGATGATTGGAGTAAACCGTAAGCTATGTGAGATGGACGGGTAGTTTCGTCCTAATATTATTGAATTAATGTATTGAAGGACAAAAATTAAAACACTCAGATGTGAGGGGGAAAAATTAAAGACCAGACCATAATAAGGGGACTTGTGCGAATGACCGCAACAATGCATCACAACTATGGATTTCCAATTAGGGTTTTTTTTTAATTTTTGGTCACGTTGGCCGAAATTAATTATGGGCGCTAGCCAAAAGCCAAAATATACAAAACCTATACACAAATGATATATGTTATATGTATGTTTTCAGTATACAGTAGATATATTTATACCTATTAATATACTAAATCTATACATTTACTGGCTATTATTCTTTTAAGAGGTCCAAAAATGTAATTATCCCTTCCAATTACTCTATAATTTCTTTCATTGAAGATGATCTACCTTATTACTTACTTGAACCTGAACTGGTCGAGAAAGATGAACCCGCACCACATTTTTTGAAATTAAAACCCACTAGGCCGCAACGAGAGATGAAATTCCAGTACCTAAACAACTCAGTTGAGAGCTTTGTGACTGGTTCAAAGGGAAGGTTGATCGTGTGATCTAAAAATATAATATATTTGGTCAATATATATATATGTGGTGACGTTTTCTCTTCTTTTATCATATCTTGTGGCAGGACTATTGGGAGTAGAAGCAGCGCAAGATGCAACTATTCGTATGTACCTATATGAGAGAGCTCATGAAATAGTACATCCTTATAAATACAATGTGTCTGATTTTATGGATCGAATTTCAAATTTAAGAAATCGGTTGGGAATGTGCGGAATCAAAGATGAAGGCATTATTGTCCCGTTAGAACTCGGAGCTGAAAATCGAACAGAAACTAACATTATATCTGCTAATTATTATTCTCTCGCGTATGCCAGAACTCCGAAAGAGATTGCCAGGATTGTGTACACCACAGGAAATGAGAGTATTCCTGGTGGATTTTATCCCCATGGTGCTAATGGAAGGATTGCTAGAGAAATATTGCTTAAAGAGCCATGAAAAATGAAAATAATGTGAAATGACTAATTGTTGTGAACTTTATTTCATCATCTTTGCCTTTCACTTGTATGTTTTTCTAAATAAACAGAGCTGATGTGGAATACTTTTGTGTTGTCTCACATGTTCCTTGAATGCACATCATACTTTTTTCTGTTTTGAATTTAACTTATATAAGTGGCCTGCGTAAGAACATTTACACAATATATGCATTTTAACTTCTTGTACGTTGTAAAAAACTTGACTAGTTTGTAGATTGTTACACATTCCCACTAATTATAGATTGATAATGAAACGAACTTATACTAGGGTATGTTTGATACGAAAGAAAATGTTTTCTGGAAAAAATAAGTCATGAGTTTCTTACTTATATTCTAGTGTTTGGTATATAAGCAAAAAAATATTTTCCTAAAGTATTTATATATATGTAATCTAAGAAAAAACTCTGGGAGTGGGATGGAGTGGGGAATGGGAGTTTGAGGGTGGCCGGGGGTGGGATCAGGGGCGGAGCTAGTAAGGGCCTAGGGAGTTCATCTTTTGGCGAAAAATTCTGGCTTGTATATACAAGATTAAAATTATTTTTTATGTATATATCGTAGACGTTGAACCCCCCTGGCTTCTTCGTGTGTTTATTTTTTTATATTTTTGAACCTCCTTAATAAAATAATTGGTCACTCACTGGGTGGTATGATCAAGGGACAATGAGCTTGGAAGTCCATTTCTGAAACTTGTTTCCCCTACTCCCGCTAGGAAAGTCTTTTTTCTCATTTTTAAGGAACTTACTTTTCTAGAGAAAATGTTCCCTAAATATTTTGACCAACCAAACATGAAAAAATTAGAAAATATTTTCTCAATACCAAACACATCCTTAATTACCACTAACCACTCTCGTTGGGAGAGTGGTTAGTTACTTTATGTTGAACCTCCGGAGGTAGCGCTGGAGATTATGTAGGTTCAATTCATTACATATGTTTATTCTGAACTCATTTACTCTAAATATTGTATTCTCCCCTAGAAATAAATGTGTTCGCAGTCGATTTTTAATCTTTCCCTTTCCATTATTTTGCATAATAATTTATGTGATTCTGCGTTGATTTTATTTTTTATCTTTTGTATTCATTTAATGTCTTAAGTAGCATTTAAGTGAGTTAAAAGCGTTTTGTCAGTAGCTTCTGATCCTGATTGCTAACTAAAATATCAAACATCACGATGTTACATAATTGGCCGAACTCATCGACAGCTCCCTGTGGTCGTCAGTCAAGATTTTTCAGTTAAACATCTCAACTAAATCAAGTTCCATTTAAACACCTGAGGTGGGCCTTTACTGTTCCATTTAGACACTTTTCACTTACGCAGCCAAATATGTAAAGCGTGTGTAATACACTCGCCGATGACGTGGCCAAGTAGCCAAATTAAGTGATTGCATGTGACATTTTGGGTCCGAAATAATAGTTAAAATGAATTATGAGAAAAAAAATCAGCAAAAACTTAAAAAAAAAAAAAAAAAAATCTAAACAAACTCCACATAATTTTCCCCGGAAAATGAATGGCTTTTGCGGAGAAATTTTTTTGATCGAAATATTTGAAATTTCACCTTCAAGCTTCAATGGAGTTCTATGAGTTTTCAAGTTCAACTTAAGCAATATTTCAGTTGGTTTTAGCATCGAGTTAGTTCAAACACAACTCCACTTTAGTTTCAAATTCAACAAGCAATAGAACTCCAAAACTAATACCCAGTCGAAGCTCCGCCGACCAACAATTTGATTTAATTTTTGCAACAAATGCCTTGATGTAGCTTTCATATTTTCATTTGTGATTGAACAATTTCGAGCTTACAAACATCGAGAATCAGCTAACATCACAAACAGACCCAAAATCTGAGAATCAAAGCCAAACCAAAATTTCAAACTCGAGCTTAGACTCCAACCATGTCTTTTCAAATTTCCGCTCTCAAATTAAGGAACAATCACGGTTTGACTCTAAATAATTGTTACTCGAAGATTTAAACCCAGATCCAAGAAATTCCATCTCAGCAGCTTCCAATCGTATTTTTCAATGGCTCGATTCGATTTTCATCCTTGAATTTTTTATTTTTTTAAAATAATTTCTCTTCAAGTTCATGTTTTCAATCACCCAATCGAGTTTCAAAGTAACACCAATGATTCAAAATTGCAGAACCAAAACTCGTGCAGTGGACTAGACAAGACCAACAGTGATAGATTTTTTTTTTTAATTTTCTAATGATTTTTTTTTCAATTGATGTAAAAGAAAGAGAAAAAGAAGAAGAAAATAAAAAGAATTAAAAAAAATCCATTTTTTAGGTCTTCGCGCACTTTGTTCTTTGTGAAATTCACCCAAGTTGTCGAGTCAAGAAAAAGTGTCTAAATGACACGGTCTAGCCCTACCTCAGGTGTCTAAATGGAACAAGGGGCACTTGATGTGTTCAAGTGAAAGAAGTGGACGACCACAGGTGTCTGTCGATGGGTTTGGCCTAAATAATTCTTACATTTTCAGGTAATTTCGTGCTCAACATGCATACTACATTAGGCTTTTAGTTCATGTACTAAGGTGAGGATACGAGATGCTTTTCCAACAAATAAAAATATTGTACGATGTCTACCCAATACTAAATGTAGATAGGCATAATAGATGGATGTTTACTCGTAAAACGGTTCAGTTGAATTTATTCACGTGGTCAGGGATAGGTAGATCAGAGTAACCAATAAGATTAAGATGCTCGTATCTAAATATTGTGAATAGATGCAAATAAGATAAAGAAAGAGAGAGAGAGCCTGGATTATCGATGCATATCCGAGGTTAGATTCCTCTTATTATCTATAAGCAGTGACTCCGGAACTTAGTAAGCAATAGCAAGAATATAAAATGTACAGAAATATGAGAGTAAGAGTTGTATGTATTAGCTTGAATATCGTGTGAAGAGTTGTATGTATTAGCTTGAATATCATGTGTTACAAT
This sequence comes from Lycium ferocissimum, assembly GCF_029784015.1. Taxonomy (NCBI): domain Eukaryota; kingdom Viridiplantae; phylum Streptophyta; class Magnoliopsida; order Solanales; family Solanaceae; genus Lycium; species Lycium ferocissimum. The sequence continues at coordinate 61,582,913 of NC_081346.1, read as the reverse complement.
GGGAATTACCTCTGTTATACTTAGAGCTAGGGGAACATATTCCGTGTCGCATGCAGTCGCTGATAAGCCTTAAAGGCATTGTAATAATGTACAATAAAGAGGGTCATAAAATCACAATAATGGTGAATCTGTAACGCCCCAGCTGTGTAATAACGGATGATCGTTAGGCCACTCAGGTCCGAAGAAGAAAACACGCATTACATCGGACCTGTAACTTCTTCCGGTACCATAGACAACTTCTCCCTAGTAAGCGATGGCTGACTCGTCAAGTCTCATCGCCGGGCTACGTGTCTACGTACGTTAGTACGGCTAGATCATTTATCTTTCACCTAATATAGATAGTCCCCCTACTTTTCGGGATTCGAACAGGTTTTCTTGAGAAGTGGAAAAGTTTTGAACCTGCTCCGATTACGCGGGAATTTTGAACATTCAAACGTTTCGTCCGGAACGTCAAACGACGCAGATTAATGGAAGCAACGATTGACGTTCCACATCCCCTGCAGACGCCTTGATCTAGGGGATTTGGAAGATCCCCTTTCCTTATAAAAATCCAGAACTTTTCCTAAATCTCATTAGAATATTTTCCTTTCTTAAACAAAGTTCATCCTCTTTTCAATAAAGTCTCAAACTTTTCTTTGCCATTATAAAAAAATAAAACCTTTATCATGGCATCGTCTCCGCCGAGCCCAACGAACTCGACCCATTCTTCATCTCGTTCAAGTGGCAACTCCCCGAACGAGAACGCTCCTAATATCACTTCAGAACTTGATCTTGGGTCCCTAGCTACCGAAATCCTGCCTATTGACTGCGTGTATAGGGGTGATTTTCGTATTGACAACTCGTACCAAATCAGTAGGGCAGATTGAATCTTTAATTACCGCTAACGACCTTCCCAAAGTTTATGCCGACTACAAATGGGGTCCCGATGTCGTAACCCTCGTAGTCGGCCTTGAGGGCAGAATGACTCAAGATGTTGAGGGATTCACCATGGTCTATACTTACCTTTTCACCATCGGATTCGAACGGACGGTCCCAGATTTGATCGGGCCTTCGCCCGCAGTACCAGTTTTCATAGGTATTTCTGATTATGGAGAACCATCTACTGTATCCCGAACCTCGGCGAGCGGTAATGCCGGGCTACGCCTTCTGTCGATCATCTGATGCAGCTTTATTCCCCCCAACTGTTCCAGGGTGGAATGATCCACTTGTATCCCAGGGGGTCTGCGATCTTGGTTACCAGTGCCGAGGATGATTTTGACCGAGGCTGGTGTGACTGGTTTGTTATGATACAAAGAGATCTTCTCCACCATCTATCTCCAGACCCCTTTCTAGAGATATGGAATTACTCACGTAAGTTTTCAAGCCTTTTTTCCCCTCCTTTTATTTGCTTGTTCTCATATAACCTCTTCAATTCTTACAGCCGCCCCCGTTGCTTCGTAGTTTATGTTAGGAATGTTTGATTAGGTCTTGGACTTCTTTGAGAACCCTTTCAGGAATAACAGGACTTGGAAAAGTTTGG
>NC_081346.1:61474455-61581294 GCF_029784015.1 Lycium ferocissimum | reverse complement strand
ATATACATTGTGTCTTTAAATTTCTTCATATATTGTTTCTATATTTTTGTATTCTCTATACATTTTTTACGTACATTTTATATACATTTTCCTTATACTCTCCACACTTTTCCTTTATATTATCTTACATCTATCTATTCTTTTTATATATTTTTATACACATACGTTATATACATATACATGTATACATATTTACATTACTTAACTACTAAGAAAAGAAGAGAAACTTTTCATGAAAAGGAATGCACTTATTGTCTCTACATTTTTTATGCATTATCTTTATATTTTGCTATATTGTCTCTACAACTTTATTTATTTTCAATTACATGTATACATTGTCAAGTATTTTCTTTACACTTTTGTCAATACCATCACACTACATGCCTATTTTTTTCTATATATTTTGCTATTTACATTTACTCTACATTGGCTATACATCATATTTATATTTACCTATGTTTTCTTTTTTTATTCTTATGTTCTTTTTACATACATCATCCACCTATACATTTGTTACATTACATACACTACACTAATCTTAGGGTCAAATCAAGTTTCATCATTCTTTTGTCAAATCATGTTTTCAAAAACTTTATGTCAAATCATTTTTTCAATAACTTTTTGTCAAACTACTTTTCCAAAGACTTTGATCACGTTACTTTTTCAAAGAATCTTTATCAAATCACTTTTTAAAGACTTTATGTCACATACCTTACTTTTTGACTTTTTCAAATTATTTTAACTAATACTTTTTCTTTCATCTTGCAATTTATTACAAATACTACACATTTGGCCGATGAAGAAATTCCCGTCGATTTCCAAGGCCTCCGATGTACAAAAGACTGGTTTTTATTTTAAGCTTATTCATTATTTCTTTAATTCATTCGATAGTTATTTATTCTCTTACTGACACTTTTACTAAGTATTTATACAGGTACCCGGAGACACATCCCGAAGACGACACTCGGAAGGCAACCGAATCACTATATACTTTTATACTTACGAGGTACATTCTCTTTATACTCTTTTATGTGTTCTTTTTTACTATACATTCTTTATGAATACTTGATATAAATACATTTTTTATACACTGTATATACTTAGGTTATTATCACCTAGTGTAATTTTCATGAAGTCATAACATTTTGAAAACAGGTAATAATAATGATAAACAGATAGATAATCCCCCTCTAGTGTTCAGTTAAACTAAGTTTAAGGACCGTTTTCTTGGACAGCTGCGAGTGATGCTTAATACCTTCCCATCGGGGTAAATAAAACCCTTATCTAGAATCTTATAGGTTTCGTGGACTAAATGGAGTAGACACACAAGTACATATAGGTTTCCTGATTTTCCTAAAAAATAAGGTGGCGACTCTAACCCTTTTAAAACCAGTTAGAAGAACCGTGAAGTTGCAAACTATCTTGGACCTGTTCAAAATAGAGCGTAACAGTGCTTACCCGATCACGCTGCTCGGATAAACACTAGGGGACTATCACACCCACATCAAGGCCTATCCCAGAAAGGTCTTCGAAATTTTATGCTTCTTATCTTTGTGTAAACCCGGACCTTCTGTGTTAGGTTTCAATGTAAGGACCAAACGATCAAAACGAATCGTGTCTAGCTAGTATTTGCTATGGCAAAAACAGAAGGAAACGGATGAAATCCTCATATTATGTACGTACAAACACTGGCTATATAAAGAAGCGTTATGAAAGCATACGTCTCGGACACGTCTTTGTATTAAATACCCTATACCGGGGATTATTGTCAAAATTTGGCAAAAGCAGCAAGGTCAAGATGAACCGAGCCCAAAATCTTTTAACACCCTTGAGTGGGGACTGCCGTCTCAAAATTTGACAAAGGCATGGATTCAGGTATCCGAACCTAATCTATTATAAGTAGACGGTCGGGAAAGGTTCAAACAAATTAAAAACCTCGACCCAAAATGCTCAATGTGATTCAGAGACGTCTGAATTCACAAAGCACAAATAAGCCCCGCAGGCAAACCACTCGATAAAACCCTCGGTCAAAAACATATTGAATGGGGGAAAGGCCAATACTCAATGAATGAAAAAAGGCTCAATTCGGATAAAAAGGTAGCTCTGAACCTTGGCTATATCTTATACGATACGAGCGTTTAAGGCAAAATCGTAGCATACATTCGAATAAAGAATGAAGAAAACAACACCCAAAAAGGAAAATATACATTTCATAAACCAAGGCTTTACACTTAGATTTTTAACACAAGTCAAAACAAAAACAAAATGAAGGCTCATCCAGGCCCTAGTCTACCCGGTATGGTTGGAACCGGAATTATCAGAAACCGTTTGCTTGGAGTCTTGCAGTCGGCATCAAGGGCTTTCTTATCCCTGTCCTCGATTTCTTTGGCATCGAGTATCTGGGCCTGGATGTCCTCCAACCCTCTTTCAACTTGTTCGAGGGTAGCACGCCGAGATTTCCACCGTTCGTACTCGATCAAAATCGTAGAACGAGCCTCGGCAGCCTCCATGTCTTTAAGAGACTCTTCTAGATCGGCCTCGACTTTTTTCAATCTAGCCTCTAGCTCGGATCTCACTTCAAGAAGAGCTATTCAAATTTGATTAGCCAATTCAAACTCGGTCGACGCATCATTGGCCTCGGCAGCCTCCTCGAGCTTACTTTTGGCTCATCACCGATCCGAGCTCGAGTCTCGGTTTTTCCTCCGCCACCGCGGTTCCTTCTTTGTCATTGGCACTCTCGGATTCAAGCTGGCGATGCCTTTCTGCCATCTTCACGGCATCAGCCTTGACCGAGTCAAGTTCACCCCGAAGGTGGGAAATAGTGGCCTCGAATTCACCAAGCCTCGTAGTAAAATTGGCATTGTCTCGGCCAAGATTGACGTTATCCACCTCCAAGAGCCGGTTCTTTTCAATCATCGGCTAACCCCGGCCTTAAAGGTTCTCGCCTTTGCCGCTTCGAGCTCGAATGGAAGGTGGGAAGAACAGCGCGTCCCGACCTCGCCCGATCTTCTTCTCCCTTGTGAAGTGAGTTGGAACTCTCCGTTTCTTGGCACGGCATCCACCGGGCCTTTAAGTCATCAACCTCATATTGGGCCCGGATAAAGCCCTCATTAACTAGCACAACACTCTGCAGAAGAAGAAGCAAATCAAGTTAGAAAATTGAGTAAACAAGAGTAGAAAATCGCATATCAATATTATGGAAAGACGAGCATAAAATTTACCCGGTCGCCTGCATGCATGCCTTCGTTTATAAGGCACTGCCAAGGAACCCCGGCCATTTTTTCCTTTTTCTCAATACGGGAAATAAGAGGCCTTAGATAACACACGGGCGGGATAAAAAACTACAATCCACGGGGACTGTGACCACGGCCGACCTCGTTCTTCTCGGTTCTACGCCGGGGGCTGGGAAAATACCTACAACGGTTTTCCTCGCACCCATTTCAGTGGACCGGCTAGCTGCCCTCGTGGCCCGAGGAATGGAAGATGGCCAAACCCTGCAGCTTCTCCGGTTGCAGAAGGGATATCCGAGAACATGTCATCCAGGTTATCGGACCTCGATGCAGGAGTGAGAGCCGAACCGCTCCGGCCCGTAGACGCGGGTACCTCGGATGTGGTAGCTTGGTCGCCTGCCGGAAACGTGGGACGGTAACCATTATAGCCTCGTTGTCCCGGGGTGATTCGGCCACTTTCTGATCGGCCCTCGTATCTCGAGGACGAGCCGCATCTTCTAGCTCACCAGGGTGCCGGCCGGTGAGGCATCACCTGAAATGTCGATAAATTCAATGGACCTTAGAGGAATCGAAAAATGAATATCGTCTTCCCCACCTGTGTTTGGGGTCGGAATGGCAGTTCCTTTCTCAGCTGTAGACGAGGGCGGAATGGTAGTTTCTTCCTCGGGAACAGAGGCGACAGAGGGGCCAGCACCAACCCTTCGAATAATAATATCGGGCTCGGATTCATCCCTCAGGGTCCAAACTTTGCTTCTCGGCCTTTTCTTTTGTTTCTGCCCTTTGGCCGAGGGTTTTCTTTGCCTCTTTTCGGCTGCGGCAATAAGCCGGGATGATCTTGCCGTATCAAATTCAGATGCCCGTGTGGCAGGCTCAGCCGTTGGTTCGGGCCGTGGCTCCACGGAGCCCTTGGGCAAGCCTAAATATCAAAAGAGTTATAGAAAGACAAGGCAAAACGGGAGGGAGCAATAAGTACCGAATCAATGGGAAGATTACCATGATTTTGGGCAACCCACCGGCCACGGGACAGGTCTCCCCATGTCCGTTCAGCGTGAAGGTCCTGGCTGATGATTGCCTCAACCCACTCGATAAGGTTCTGGACAACGTCGGGTATCCATACCTCGGCTGAGATAAAAAAATATTTTTATATATGCATGTAAGAGAGCAAATTTGGACAAAGTATAGAGGGAAGACAACTGAGGAACTTACGGCTATTATTCCACTTTTCCGGAAAGGGCATATAATCAGCCAGAATGATGTCTGCGGTCCTTACCCGGACATAGCGTTCCAACCATCCTCGATCTCTATGCTCGTCGAGTTTGGAAAGAATCGGGTTCCGACCTCGTTTGGCGACCTTTATCACGCCTCCCCGGAAGTTCCTTGGGCTATACAATCGGATGAAGTGTGCCAACGTGAATTCCTTGTTGGCATTATTAGACAATAGACGAAGGCAGGCCACGATCCTCGTATGATCGGCCCGATTTGGGCTAAGCATACATTGTATGTCCGGCATATCTCGAGAATAACCGGATCAATTGGGGGATCGAGTTCGAGCGTGAATGGGTACGTGTAACAGGAACCCTTCTTTGTAGTCGGTAATGGACTCATCGGGGCCGGGGGCGAACACTTGCACCGGATGCTTATCCCATCCACAATCGGCCAGGACCCGAGAGAGAAGATCCTCTGTAATTGACGAAGGGTACCGCCTCACGTCGAAACCCCTATCTGCGATTTGTACCGGTTTCTTAACGGCAAACTCGTGATTATAATTGGGTTTGGATGGTATTATGTCCAGGGCAGTTGGTTCCACAAAGGTTTTGCTTTTGGATTTAGAAGTAGGCTCGCGCTCTGGGAAGAACCGAGAGAACGTCCCCCGGAAGCAAGAATTTGGTGTTGGCTGACATTTTAAAGATGAAAGAGTTGGTACGAAGATTTGAAGATTTGAAGATGCAGATGAAAGTTTCAAGACAGGAACGAAATAATGAAAGAGGAAGATTAGAAGGATTGGAGACTTGGTCTGAACTTTATTGCAGAAAACGTTGAAGATTCAAAGCAAGTAAGGAAGTTAACGAAAAAGCTTAAGATCAAAGAGGTAAGAAGTAAGAAGTAGAGAGCGAGAAATGAAAATGGAAAGTAAAAAAGGAGCAACTTTGGCCCTTATATAGACGGTTCACTGTAGCGGTTATAGAGGACGGCCAATCGAGAAACAACACGTGTCCCAGAATTAATGGGTCGTGACTTGAAGCAACGCGGGTTAAGGCGGTTCCCGAGGCTGGCCACTCGGGGTGAGACACGTAGCCAAAGTTAGAAAGACGTGACATAACGGTTCCTGCCTAATTTGAAGATAAGAACGAGCTTTGGAGCCACCGGTTTTGGGACTTATCCACTTCCCGTCGCTCCGATAAAGCTACGATCCGGAAAGTGTGGGGGGCCATCCGTAAAAAACTGGGTCGATGTGTGACCGGTGAGGCCGGCCGAGGATAAGTCCAAAATGAGCACGAGCATGTTCGATCTTTTCACATCGGGGTTTCGTCTCGGATGTAATGGACCCGAGACAAAGAAAAGTGTGTTCGTTGGTCCGGATACGCTCGAGCCCCAAATCAACGTGTCCGTTGGTCCGAACAGACCGAGCCTGAATCAACGTGTCCGTTGGTTCGGATAACCAGTTGTGAGGTTGCCACGCGTCAGAAAACCGTTCTGCCATTTGCACTGACGATCGTACGGATGTCGACGATACCCGTACGGTCGTGCTTTATCTTTTAGGGTTTCTCATTTAAAAAACTTTTTTGTGTTGCGTTAAATTGCCCACAAGCATACCCGTAAATAGAGGATATTCCTCCCCTTTTTGGGGTTAGCTTCTTTTTTTCATATCTCAACATTGTAATAGTCAAATAGATAAAGCTCTCACTCAAAAGATATTGGTCCGGATCTTCTGGTGTTCTTCATTAGTTTGCTTATCCTTTCAATATTACTTAATATATTTGGCATAAATCAATCACCATTACACGCATACACGCATATATATATATATATATATATATATATATATATATATATATATATATATATATATATATATATATCCTATTCATAAATATAGCTACAAACAAGTCCATTGGCACTTCACACTAATCTAATAGATTAAAGTTCATCCACATATCCTATACCTCACTTATAAATTTAATTGTTACCGAAATTCGGGGTAAACAAAACTGACTTTGTATGAATTAAGGAACAACGAACAAATCAGTTAGCTGACCAAATTACCTACCCACAACGTAATCCCGCAATGGAGAAACTTGAGCAGCCGTAGAAAGACCATAAACCCATAACTGATTAGCGGTATTTACATCAGATAAATTAACAAGCACACAAAACTTCAAAAATAAACAATAAGAAACTACTAGAGCATCATGACGAAATCTATCACCAACGCTCTTTTTGAGTCAAGAAACCCGCAAGGAAAGGAACAAATTTGACAAATATGAATTCTTCTCAATGAAAGGTGTAAAGAATAAGCTGGCTGGCTATAGTTTTTATACCAACTCTAGGCCAATTAACGAAAAAAATATCTACTTTTACCATATCACAACGGTGGCAATGTAATTATCAGTCATAATATGAGGTGTCAATTAAACAAGCTAAACACGGATCTCCAGTAAAGCATGAAGGAGTGGTATACACGTGTAACTTCAAGAATTGCACTTGAAACTAAAAATTAAACTCAAAATGGCCGAGTCTCGTGCTGATAATGTGTTATGAAATAATATTAAAAGTACACGATAATAAAAAATATAGCCAAAGAAACTGGGAAAAAGAGAGATTTTATTGCTCTTTCAATTGATCTACAAATAAACTGAATTGACTTCCTATTTATCGAAATAAGGAAGGCTATTTCTTTAGGCTTTTCAGGAAGGCTGTTGTGGAACAGAGAAGGCCGGCTGGCAAAATCTTGTTTGAAGCCACTTGCAAGCTACCTAACGAAATTTCTTTCCCGTTCCCGCTTGATTGTAAGTTTATCCCAGGTTAATCGATGTGTATTTGAATAGACATCCATAATATAGTGTATTTATAACATGCCCCAGCTTTTATAATATAGAAGGTTAGGGGTATTTTCATTCGAATATTAATAACTTACTACAAAATAAGGACTGGTCAAATAATTCAAAAAAAAAAAAAACAGGCTACTTGTTAAATGGTGGCACTAATAATGGATATTTGTGCACTTACCTCTCTCCACTCTCCTCCCTCAACCCAAAGAAAATTGAAAAAAAAAAGCCCAAGAAGTTTGGTGCTGTTTGTTATAAGTTGTGACCATTGAGTCATTGACCATAAATTTTCCTTGTGCTATTTTTTGGGAAATATTTGCTTACTCTTTTGGAATGTTTGGTTTCTTTCATTAGTATTGCCTTGTTGGAATTAAATGGCTCAATATGCAGCAAAATAGATAAATAGAACTACTAATATAATTGAAAAAAGATCCAAGTAATTTGATATTAAGCATAGCAATTATATTGCTCGTTTCTTCCATTACTTGACCCCCTGTTTGGATGGTGGTTTCCGTGGTTCATTAATGTATGGTTTTTATGAAAGCAACGTTTTGTTTCCATCGTTTCTTAAAATTATGTGGTATGGTGTTGTAAACCCGTTCATCCATGGTTATATAACCATGAAAAGTCCAATTTTTTGTAACCACGGATTTGGTGGTTTTTCCGTGGTTAGGTATTTCATTCCTCCATTATACCCCACCCTCCACCATCCACCCCAGCCCACCCCCACCCCTGCCCCACCCTCCGCCCCACCCCAACTACCCCACTCCTCTGCTACCCACCCCAACCACCGCCCACTACCCCTCACCACCGCCCAACCCCACCCCACGACAACTCACCCCCACCCTACCACCTACTACCCCAACCCTCATCCCACAACCACCCACCTCACACCACCCACCCCTCATCCACCCCCACCCACTACCCCTCACCACTACCCAACCCCACCCCCATAACCACTCACCCCCACCCTACCACCCACTACCCCCCCTCATCCCACAACCACCCACCTCACACCACCTACGCCTCCACCACCCCCACCCAATACCTACTTATTTTTTAAAGTTCCTATTTTATTTTTTACCTGAATTTTATTAATATATATATATAAACTAATTTCTAATTAAGAGTTAAGGTTATTTTAGTAAACTTACAAGCTTATTATACAAGACATACAAGCTAAACCAAACAATACAAATGTTATTAAACCACAACAAACGATATAAAGATATATCCAAACATCGTATTCATTAATACAAGACATACTAACAATACAACACCACATCGTACCCCTACCATTGCACATTAATGAACTACGGGAAACAACCATCCAAACAGAGAGTGAGTCGTCGTTCAAGTGACAGAATTTTAATATTTCATAATAGCAAGATTTGGTCAGTGTCAAAAGGAATCTACCATTTTACATAATAACAAAAATAGTCTTTAAATCATCGAGAATCTCATCGCGAGTTTACCTTTTTGTTTCTTTTGTCACCTTCTTTCTTTTCTATTTTTTTTTTTTTTTTTTTTTTTTGATTTTCCACCGCGGTGTTCGATATCCGTTTTGAGATTTGACTAAATCAAATTCACACATGAAAATCCCACTTTGATGGGGTAAAGCACTTCATATCAAAGACAACACTATTTCAAGAACTCCAACTTGAGATCTCGTATGAAGTTTGACTTATATTTTTGAAATGCCTAAAAATAGTTTAGTTTGGTAGTACTTTTCTTAAAATAATACTCCTATAAGAAAGGCAACCATCCCTTATGATACTCTTTTGTTAGAAAAAGGAAAATTACTTTAAATCTTGTGAAAACACAAACAACAACAACAACAATATGCCCAGTGAAATCCCACAACGTGGAGCCTGAAGAGGGTAAAATATACCCAGACCTTATTCCTACCTTGAGAGGTAGAGAGACTGCACAAGCAGGGGCGGATGCAGTAAGAAGCCAGGGTGTTCACCCGAACACCCTAGACAAAAAATTACAGTATATATTTATGGTAAATTTTCTGTGTTCATGTACATATATTAACTTTTGAACACCCTGAACATATGTTACGGTGTAAATTTAGGTCCAGTTATTTTTCTGAACACTGTGAGTGAAAATCCTGAATCCGCCACTGTGCACAAGAAAAGGCAATTCAAATCAGTGTAGACAAGCAATGGCAAAATATTGTGAAAACACATCCAAAATATTGTCCCAATGCCTAACGAGGGTCAATTCAACTACTTATTTGTTTGGCGTCATTTTCCATAATGAATGACTGCTGGTGGACCTTTGGAACACTGTCAATGGCGGCATTAACTGTCTTTTTGAAGTATCATTTTCTTCTCCTACCACTAATTAAGCAGTAGCAGGTCAACCATGTTGTCTATTTAATTTTGCAACATGCAATGTTTCCATTAACATTGGATTCTCAAAATAGTAAAAAATTACTCTTTTCATCCCTTTGATATGGTAAATCGGGGTAAATACTTACCTTCATTTGCAGTGTTTGTATCAAACCAAGTACTTTACTCCCTCTGTCCCAATTTAAGTGTTTTAATTTGATTGAACACAAAATTTAAGGAATAAAAAGATATTTTTGAATCTTGTGGTCCTAAATTAAAGATGTGTGTAATGTACTGAAATGTTTTTTTAATCTTATGGTTTTAAACTTGCCTTGTAGGATGTTTGAATTGTCAACTTACTAAATATAGAAAGAGACTTTTTTGGGACATACCAAAAAAAAAAAGTAAGACACTTAAATTGGGGTAGGAACTAATTTTTATTGTTGAAAAATTAAAGTGATAATACATATTCCCTCCGTCCCAATTTGTTTGAAGGTTGACCAGTTTAGAGAGTTAAATAGCTCTTTCTTTGACTATGATTTTTTCCAACTCTTTTCATATATTATTAATTAAATTGGGACAGAGGAACTAATTTTTATTGTTGAAAAATTAAAGTGATAATACATATTCCCTCCGTCCCAATTTGTTTGAAGGTTGACCAGTTTGGAGAGTCAAACAGCTCTTTCTTTGACTATGATTTTTTCCAACTCTTTTCATATATTATGAATTATTAATTATGCAGACTTATAGTACTTTTTATGTAGTTTTCAAATATGTTAATTTTTTTAAATAAAATACTTGAAGAATCTATATTTAAAATAAAGCCAAAGAAAAAGTTGTTTGACTCCCCAAATTGGTCAACCTTCAAACAAATTGGGATGGCAGGAATATTACTTAACTGATATTTTGCACGACTGAATAACACAAGAGGGGATGAATTGGGTTATGCTTGATTTTCGCCTAAATGATGGACCGGTTACTTTATTTGTTTCTTAAGACTAATTAACGGAATAATAAAGAACAGTAAAGTAACAACACAATATTTTTACGTGGAAAACACTTGACTCACAAGGATGACAAACTCATGACCTACACCTCTGCAAGATCTGTCCCAAACTTCACTATAACTGTGAGCCTCAACAAAATTCAGATTGCAAGAGATGCAACCTAAGAACTAACTCTATTCCCTCATACAACAATCTACATAGATTGTTGCCTTCCATTCAAAATACCCTTAACTTGAAGCTGAATGTCACTACAATTTTTACCTAAGATAATGCTTCTAAGAAAGCTGAAAATAGGTACAACTCAATCACAATCCTAATACAAGATATTTAGACTTGAAGATTGCAAAACATATGACTATGAAACAAGTTCTTCAATCTGGTCCTTTGTATTAGGTAGCACTATAATAGCTAGTCAAAAGTCTCTCAAATATGTTCTTGCTTATTTGCTTGATTTCTACTTTTACTCTCGATGTAAGTGTGTAAGTCTCTTTAATGAAAGACCTGCATATATGTACCAAACAGTAAAGACAAGCAGGTTAGTCACAAACATTATTGGATAACGACTTGAAGATTGATAGTGTTTGAGATGGAGACAATTCATTTGCTTTCACATGGCTAGCTATAGATATGCTTGAAGAAAGTTCAAGACTTATCCAGATAAGCGCACCATAGACTCCAAGATCTAATACACGATATCAATATCAAGATACTTCTTCATTCCAAGAGTCCTACCATGGCTAGGTTCTGGAATGGAACTTGAAAATGCTTAGCAGGTTCATTTAGCATAGCCAACTTGTGTCCATGTTTGTGCATTTGGTCCAACCCACTTATTTGGCTTAAATCATTTTGTCAATCATCAAAACATACTAAGCCCAACATTAGCCACGGTTAAATGATAAACGTGTGCATAATATAAGCTTATCAAGAATAAATTGGTTTGATAAATATATATATAAATTTTTACCCTAAACAATGCAAACCTCTTTACCTGACAGCCTAACATTGGCGCTTACTTTTTTTTTTTTTGGTCATGTGGAATTTTATATTAGGATACGGATTCAAAATTTAGAAATTGTGGGTTTAAGTTGGAAGGGTGAATTATATTCTAAGTATACTTATTTATATCTGTACTTATTTTCTATGATTTGATTCCGAAATTCGGAATTTTGTTATTTTGTATTTTATCCAATGTGCAAACCCAGTGTTAGATTTGACACCGTTCTTCCTGCCGAACTTTTGTCAACTTTATTGTTTGAGGTCGAGGCCCAAGGGTTTTTACAACTTAACTATCCCTCCCTTGCCAAGTGCATCAACGTGGTAAAATTTTCAAGCCACCAAATTGGGGTGGGACGAGATTGGCACTCAATATATATGTACTACCCGTTAACTGTATGATGACTATCAATAAACTTTGCACAACAATAAATGCTATTCGGGTCTACAATAAGAATAGTCTGAAAAAGTTAAATTACGGACATAACGTTAAAATCTAGATAAAACCTGGTAGCAAGTCATGATCTTCGAACTAACGTCTGAGTACATAAGTCTACAGGACATTCTTCGCAAATAATAATAATATCTGAAGATAATAAAAGTCTGAAAAGATTCGCAACTGTTGGGATGAAATCAACGGGGCCTATAACTGAATCTTAAAAACATCCGCCTCTAGCCACGTGCTTTATCACCTGGGCACTTAACACCTACCACACAAGATGCAGGCCCAAATGGCCTAAGTATCTCTGATTGATACCCAATAATTCTCGTTGACAACCCCTAAGAGGAGGACAAGACTAGTCTGGCTTTATATACACGTCAAGAAGTGCGAGAAGTAAAGAAAAACAATTCACACAATAAAATACTGTAAATCTACAAGCTGAAACTGAATCTGAAAATCGAGTCTGAAACTGATAATAAGAGCTAAAAGTGGAAACTGAGTCTGAAATTGATAATTGAACTGAAAATTGAGTTATTTTCTGAAATTGGTTTTATTTGTTATTATCTTTTTTGAAAAGTTCAACAATAATGAACCTGCATACGTGCAACTAGGATCACGTACGGGGAGTGTCAGTCTATCACCCAAAACAAATAGTAGCACCTACCTATGGGGTATCTGACCTTGCCCTTTGCTGGCATTCACACTTTATGAAAGTATACCTACAAGCATGGGAGTGCTAACCCTGCCACTAGGGGCGTCAAATATGGCCCAAATGATGATGGCCCGCCCAACCAGCCTAAAATTTTATGGGTTGGGCTCAAGATAATTTCATATTGGGCTGATTTTAGCTCAACCCAACATAACCCATTTTAAAGTGATCTCCAACTTAGCCCAATTCTAGCCCGTTTTTAAGATTTACTTAAATTTGGGTTTATTGCTTGAAATTTACTTTATTTATTTTATGTATACACTTTTCTTGTATCATGTATCTTTTAAGTTTGCGGTGTGTTTGATATGAACGAAAGATTTTTCACGAAAAGATTTTCCACGGAAAATGTTTTCTTCAAAAATATTTTCCACGGAAGATTTGCGAAAATATCTTCTGTTTTTTTTTTTGGAAAAATATTTTTCGCGAAAAATGTAATTCTAGAAAAACATTTCCACGAAAAATGTTTTTCTAGAAAATAGACCCTTCAAAAAAACTGAGTCAATTTGGGCGAGTCATGACCCAGCTTATTTTTAGCTCATTTCAAATTTCAACAAATTTTAAAGTCAAGTCACTTTTGGACGATGTTAAGCTACTTAACCCATTTATTATTATACCCATTTTAATTGGGCGATTTCAACCCGCCCATTTGATACCTCTATCTGCCACCTTGGAACTCGTGCTCGAAGAGGTTGTCTTCTTCTCGCTTCTGAATGTGATCACCTTATCTGAGTTTGAACCGAATTTGAGCCAATTTACACAATTGCACACATAATAACAAGTAACCAAATCACATCATAGAAGTTATTTGTTTTCTATCATTCTGAGTGATAAGCAAAAATATGCACATAATTGAGTTCTTTTGTATAATGCATTCTGACGTGTAAAGCTAACAATTTAAGCACAAAAATCATATGCTCTCTTGAGTGTTCAAAATATAGGCTGGGATTATACACTTAGGAATTCTATCAAACACTTAATTTGTGCAGTCCAATTTAGCCCTTTGACTTAGGGAAGAAGTCTCGACTAACCGAAACAACGGTTAAGGTCTGCTATCAACAAACTCGTGTACGTAATCCCTTCGAGGTCTACACAATCAATGGCTAAAACTATTAACCCAACTACCCTCTCAACAGAGTTCTTCAATTGAGGTCTTGTTTTGGTCATTTATGGCTTAACGTCATAAATTAATTATATTTACCATCCAAACATTGTGTTATGTTGTTAAGATACTAATTTTAGTACTAGAACGTAGCTAACTCACCTTTCAAATTGTCTCCACAAAATTCTAGGTTTAGGTCTTGAAGAACTTCCTGAATCTTTTCTGAAACAACTAGGATTGTGGAATTGATGAATGTTATGGAGTTAATCTAATATTTTTAAGTCGAAACCATGATAGAAATCTTACCTTGGGTGGATTGGGGAAACTTATGTCGTTCTCCCCTCCATAGCTTTCCAAAAACTTTGCCAAATATTGAAAATTACACAAGAATTGCGTTTAAGGGGGTATATAGGCCTGGGGCAACTGTGTGCAACGGTTGGGCAACCATGACACATAGTTGAACCCTTCCCTTCAGCCCAAAACTGAAATCGGCCACGGTTCAACCGATTGCCGCGATTGGCATCCGTTTGCCACGGTTAGCTCGAGGTCTCGTGACTGTTGTGCTACCCTTCAGTAAAAAAGTTATAGTACCTTGTAGAAAACTCCAAATCACGAACGGTTTGAAACTTCGGAAACTAGACTTCAAGTGCTAAAACTGCCATATTTAAATTATAGTCAAATTCATTAAACAATGAGAGCAGTCCTCCTTATAATTTAAGCCTTATGCGACCTAGCCGTCTTCTTTCGTATTTGCTTCCCTTGCCCGTTTCTACCACTCCAAACCTTCTCTAATGTACAACCTAACCTTGTAATATACTCCAAGGGATATAATACCCTCGTGTAGGTTTCACATATATCGAGATTAGCTAAATCACGTCATTAGACACGTAATTAGTCCAAAATCAAATTTTAGAACTTACAGGACGACTTTACAAAAATGGTCTTACGACTTTACAAAAATGGTCTTACAACTTCCGTCTTTGTTTCATTATGAGGTCAAATATTAAATTTACATATGAGTTTCTTAAATGAAAAAGATACACTGTATAATATGATGATCTTCCCCATTTGATCTTATCAACTTACCAAAACACTCTTTAGTTGTCTGGTCCTTTGTTGGACCTTAAAACCAGAGATGGCCAAATTGTTCTTTAATGCATGAGTATTCTTTTTAGTCAAAGAAGAAAGGTAAAGATATATAGGAGTGATTCCCAATTATCCACGCCAGTACCCCCACCACATTTCAAAACAGATTCTCCTCTTTTTCTTCTCAGTCTTTGTCTCTTTCTCTCCATTTCATACACACAACAAACACATTCAACTCAAAGAGGGCCATACTTAGAATTTCTGATACCTTTAACAATGAAAAAGTAGGAAAAATGGCCTAATGACCACCAACTTGCACTAATTTGTCATCCGATTATACAAATCTACGAATTTTCATTTAAACACCTCAATTCAACTATTTGTACATTAATAAACCTCCATCCGATGCAAGCTTAAGGGGCCATTAGGCCGTAAGTTTGTATACCGGAATGACAAACTGATGCAAGTTTAGTGGTCCATTAGGCTGTTTTCTCTAAAAAGAAAATAAGAGGATTTAATTTATCTATATACGGGCAATTTAGATAATTTTTATATACATCATATTTTAATTCGTTCTAGCAAGTAATCTACTTTATGATTCAGCTTAATAATCTTATATTTATGAACGGTCACATGGTAATATTTTTTAGGTAGTATAATAGCTAGTGTAAAATTCTTTTAATTCGTTTAACCGCGCTTTACTTCTCATCTTTCCAACTCTACTATACATTGATAATTATTTGTAGCTATGTTTTAAGTACTTTGATAGTATAATTGATAATTATTTGTAGCTATGTTTTAAGTACTTTGATAGTATAAATATTTTACCTTATCAGTGTATAGAAATTGAATCAATGATAACTGGAGAATCAAGTGGCAAGCAAAAGAGAGAAGGGAGAGTCATTGAGCAAGTCCAAGCATTGGATTGGGAGCACCTCTTAAATTTAAAGCTGAGGAGGATTTTTTGCTACACCCCTTTACGTTTTTGGATATATTGATCTTATTAATTAATTTTCTTATACCGAAAAAGGAAAGCAAAACTAGTTTCAACATCTAATTTGAAAAGTGCAAGTATGAGAGCACAAATTAGTAAAATATAATCTTTTCAACTAAAATTAAATGAATCATTCAGAAAACAGTCGGATTTCAATGTGGTTGTTACGTAACAAACTTGACATGTAAAAATAAGCTTTGTGGTCGATTTTTTTGAGTCGCGCTTCTCTTTCCAATGCATGATAGTGTAAGGTGGGTGCAACCACAAGCTGGAGCAGGCGATTCTCACGCAATAAAAAATTTGAAAAGGGCAAAAATGGTTCCTAACTTATTGATTTTGGCTCAAAAATATCTTCCTTTTGCCTATTAGATCAAAAATGTCCTCAATATTATTTTTTTGCTTAAAATGCCCCTAAAACTAACAGTTGACCAGATGAGATTTCGTAAAAGTCATATGATAGTGTATGATTAGTCCAACTGATAATCCAATGTGAATTAAATTACTCAATTCATATGTATTGATCCGATTCACTCATATAATTAAACTCCGATTTCCTAGATTACTAACCCCCACGCTAATTTTTTTTTCTTCTTTTTCTTCTTCTTCATATATTCTTCCAATATTGTTATGTATTTTAGGTGCACAAGAAGACGGTATCAAAAGTACTCTAACATTACGATTAATGAGATAAAGGCTTGAGTTGATAATTAGAAGAAGATTTTATCATGATCTTATGTTTCCCTTCTTCTCATTTAGGGGTGTACAAAGTAAACCGACAAATCGCACCAAATCAATAAACTAAGTCAAATCGAGAAAAAACCCGACTAGTGGTTTGGTTTGACTTGGTTTAGTGTTAAAAAAAAACCCGATCATAATTGGTTTGGTTTGGTTGTAGCTAAAAAAAAGTGAAACCGAATCAAACCAACCAGACATTACATGTATTCAATTTTTAAAATATTTTATACATAAAAATATTTATTTGTAATGTAATTTATAAATATTTCTTAAATTTTTTTGTAGTTTTTTATTTATTATCATATTATTATTCAAGCTTGAATTTAGAATTTTGAAAGTCAATAAGTTTTACATCCTATGGATTTTAGTAATTCAAATAAAGTCCAAATCAAAACCAACTCAACACTAATGCTAACAAAAGAAATTCAATTTACCACTAGAAATGACAATAATGTTGGATATCTATTCTTTAGTTTTGCATAATTGATTTAAAGAGTGAAAATACATTACTTAAGTTTTTTTCTTTGTCATGTAATTAATACTTAATTAGTAGCGGTATTTGTTTTAGCATAACTTAGTATTTTTAAATTATGGTCATTTTCTTTATGGCTTATTAATTAGCAATATTTATTTTAACCGATTTTACTATCTCTTGTTGAATATTTTAATACAATGTCATCATTCTTCTTTCATTTTGTGTGATTTTCTTAAGAAACACCTTAATTATATAGTTGTATCTTACTAAGCCTTAAAAAATATTTGAAGTAAAAGTTATATGTTTTGTATCAAGAGTATTCCAAAAAAAACCCCGAGAAAATCGAATAACCCTAGAAAACCCGAGGTTGAAAAAGCTGAATTTTATTAGTTTGGTTTGGTGTATAAATTAAAAAACCCGACGCAATTAATTTGGTTTGGTGTTTAAAAAATCCGAACCAACCCGGTCCATGTGCACTCCTATTCTCATTACTCTAATGTTAAACATATAATGCAAGGTGAAATATAATAAGTGGACTCATGACATTAAATTTTGAATTAAAAAAGAAAAGAGAAACTATTGTCTCTTAAGAACTCTCAACACGAAACAATCGAAAAAATGGACAAGTTTATTTTCTAAATTTTGAAAATTGTAAAAGTTGAAAAACCCTTTCCATGTTTTGTCTTTTCCACCTAAGTTCATATGTCCTCTTCTTCACCCTCTTCTTTGTTTTACCAAATGTACATAATTTCACTTTATCCCATTCCTAGTAGGGGCCCGTCATCCCCACAACACTTTGTTCTCCTTTTTTGACCAAATTTTATCTTTTCTCGATTCTGTAAATCTCTAATTTTACACTGATAAAGTTCTCCCAAGTTTAGCTAATTGTTGCTTATTACTACTAGTTCTCTAGAAACTAAGATTTAGGAGCCAAATTCTAAAATCATAAATTGTGACAAAAGTAGATGTTCTTGATTGCAATATCCTAAGTCAATTTGGAAGAAAATTACCAAGATATCAAAAATAAAAATGATACCTAATGATGATTAATTATTATAAAATGATATTATAACTTTTGTAAAAAGCAGTTCTGTGGATAAATATCCTATGCTAACCCCATGATTGCCCTCCATGCACGTTTTATCAAATCTTGAATAAATCAAAGTCATCATGCCCCCTAACCAAATCCTAATGTATAGTTTCTTTGTGCTACATGTTTTCTTTTGCATCTTTCAGCTTAACTTGCTACCCTTCCTTTCAAAAATTGAAACTATCTAGTTTAAAATCCAATTAGTTTGAGAATGCATGGATAACTTAGTACGATTTCTTATATGATATTGGATAATTCTCACCTCTTGAGCTAGTTTTGTGGTTTAGCTAAGCATAGGTCCATTTCATACCATAATATTAACCAGAACAATCTCATGAATTCTTGGTTAATCCAATGTTGGGTCCCATGTTATATTGTTCACACTCCAGATATGCAGTCCTGAGTATACGAGTATATGGTGTTGGACAATTTTCACCTCATTAGTTGGCTTTTGGAATTGAATTACGCCTAATGACTATTACTTTAACACGATAAAAAGCTAATATCGTGCGTTCAATTATCACCGTCGCACATTACCAAAAAAGAATTTCATTTGTTTGGTCCATGAAAAAAAAAAAAAAAAAACAAAGTAGACACCAGACAGAGATACGTGACATTTGTTTGCATACAGATTTCTTTCACTTAATTATGGTTATCAAAAAAATATACTCACACCTTATTAAATCATGAATAGTCGAAACTCACCTTATTAAATCATGAAAAGTCGAAACTGATGTAACTATATCGGGTACGAACATTTTTTAAATCGAAATGAAATCATGCATGATAGTAAATAAATGAATCAAACACTAACTTGGTCAATAGTCAAACTGATATGAATATGGGCCATGAAATTTCGCAGGATACCAGTTAAAGTTTGTCTTTGGTCTTATTTTATACAATAAAAATAAATATAGGTCAAGTAGGTTTGAATCTTCTCCTTTTCTTTATTACCACAATAAAAACTGAAATATGAATGTCCCATGGGAGTAGTAGTGTATTACTCCCTTCGGCCCAATTTATGTGTCACTTTTTGGAGAATTAAATAAGTTTTTTTTTTTACCGTAATTTTTTTTATGTCTTTTAAATATTTTGAATGATTAATTAATTTATAGTATTCTTTATATAGTTTTCAAGTATGTAAATTTTATTTCAAACATTTAAAGAATTTGTATCTAATTCATAGTCAAAGCTAAATAAATTGACTATCAAAATTCCAACTAACCCGCGTAAACTTTATTAAAACGT
This sequence comes from Lycium ferocissimum, assembly GCF_029784015.1. Classification (NCBI taxonomy): domain Eukaryota; kingdom Viridiplantae; phylum Streptophyta; class Magnoliopsida; order Solanales; family Solanaceae; genus Lycium; species Lycium ferocissimum. The sequence goes on along the minus strand of NC_081346.1, from coordinate 61,561,801 downwards.
AGGGAGTATCCTTTTCTCTCTCCTCAATTCTCAATAAATGCCTCTCATCATTTTCCCAACTGCCTGTCTTCTTCATGTCACAACTCTTCCAAGAACAAACACACACACTAAAAGCAAAAGAAAAAAGAGAGAAAAAATGAGTAGAAGAGTAAGTTTTAGCCCTGATCATGTCCATGACCAAAACAATTTCTACTTTAAAAAGAAGCCATCATCTTCATCTAATTGGAATTCTAGCCTTCAAAAGAGCTCTTCTTCTTCTTCTGAATTTTCTATGGCTAGTTTTCTAAAGAATATTGGAACAAAAGTGACTAGTGCACTAAATTTCCTTTCAAATTCGAATAGAAAAAGATCATCACGTAAAGTGTCATCATCAGCAAGTTTAGCAAGGTCACGTTCATATGCAGAAACATTTCATGATTCTCAAAGAGCTGAAGCTATTGAAGATTGTATTGAGTTCTTGAATTCTTCTTCTTGTTTACATAGATCAAGTTCTGTTTCTAGCAGTACTTGCTAAAAAATAATATATATATTTTTTTAATGTTAATGTAATGTAATTACGTAGATGAATTGAAGAGGAAAAAAAAAATTTAGACATTTTTGTTGTTTTTTTAATGTAGGAATTAAGTTTTTAGCACTAGAGTAGCATAGAAGCAGAAAATTTCTGATATTGTAACGCCCGCCTTTGATTTGAAGATTTTGGGTGTATTTACTTTTATTTATCCTTTTTTATAAAGAGGCTCCTTGTTTATTCCTCTCTCCGATCCCGCCCATATTATACGGTGGTTTTAGCTCGGATACACTTCTTTAAAACTTTACACCCAGAAAGTAAAAGATGTTTTTACTAAATCATCTTTAATTAAATAATGTACATAATTTAATATGATATGCTTTGGTTACGTAAATACACATTTCTAAATAAGGGTGAAAAAATTATTAATACCTTCGTGGTTATATAAAAAATTTATATTTTTTTTAACTGAATATAAGAACTAAAAATGAACCAAAGGATCAGCATTTTGAAAATTTTCGTAAGTTCATTTTTCCGGTTGTACTTGATTATTTTTCTAGGTGAATGCTGATAGATGATAATCACCAATATTTTTCGTTAGGGGTTAGTTAGTGGCCGGCAGACAAGACTTGTGAATTTTGATTTGTCTAACTCATGCAGTCCCAAAGAACCTTCTCAAGTTCTTACCAAACTGTTACCTTATACGTCCAAGTTATGGACGTCTTTAAATTTTTATTGTATGTATACGTATAATGAAAAAGTATATTCATAATAACAGTAAAAGAGTTAATTAGAACCAGAATTAAATAAAGTTTATTGTGAAATATATATAGTAAAAGCTGTAAAAGTAGTGGCTTTATGAATGTCAACATACGAATATGAGCTCTTTTCTTCCTTTCATACCAAACTTGTTCTTCCCGTAATTTGATGAAGAGACAATAATGGGATCTAAGAAAGATGGTCACGGTCGATTTACTATTTATCATAGTGTAAAGTGTTTTATAATATATTAATTTAATTTTCTTTGTTTTTATTAGTATTGTTTTAAGTTACAATCAATTACTCCCTCCTGATCAAAGGCTAAGTGGACACTTTTTTTGATCCGGACGGAGTACTTCCTCTGCTGCATTTTACATATCATGGTTACTAATATTAATCGATCAAACATACTTCACATTTTAGAAAATCAAGATAGAATTAACTATTTGTTTCCACCTTTACTCGTATTCAAGAAATATGAAGAGGAATCCATGTGATGAAAAAGAGAGTAGCATTAAATTGAGATAAAAAAATAATAATTAAGGGTAATTTAGTCTTTTAGTTAATATTTTCTTAAAGGATGTGCAAAAGAAAAACAAATCTGTGTAATTTTACCTATAATAGCTAATCAAAAATTTTAACATGTTATGAATTAATGGTTATTCTAAAGATCTAGTTAATATTTTCTTAAAGGATGTGCAAAAAAAAAAAACAAATCTGTGTAATTTTACCTGTAATAGCTAATCAAAAATTTTAACATGTTATGAATTAATGGTTATTCTAAAGATCTATTTTTAAGAATTTAACGACTAAGGCAGGTAGATGGTTTCATAACTTAAACTCCTATATCAAAAGAATTGATATGCACTGAATATACAAACTTGTTTACATTAGTAGTGCAGTTTAACCGATTATAATAAGTTAATACTTTATTTTTGGGCTACCATATCAAGTTTGATGGGAAAAGTCATGTGTTGCATGTCAACTTAACGTGATAGTATGACCGTTCTTTACACAATATGTGCACCTAACATAAATTCATTTTAAATTATCTTATATATAATCTATGACCTAATTGTGTAAATCAATTTTGCCTCATAAATACAAATAAACACTGATATGGTGATGCACCGGAGTAGAAAGCAGATCTAGAAGCCCGATTACGAGTTCTTCATGTATATCCAATAGTGTTTGCCTACATCCTGTATATGTATCAAAAAATTTACTTAAATATTTTTAGAATAGTTGTACTATTTTGAGATCGTTATAAACACTCATAAACTTCAAATTTTGAATCCAGCATAAAAAGTAGATCATCGGTTTTTAGGGGTGTCAAAGGTTGAAAAAAAGAAGCAACTACCGAGGAAATTGCTGCCATTTTCTGCACAGTTTCAGCTGAATGTTAGGAATTTCTATTGACCCGTTAATTCTGAATCTGTATCAGTATAGGAATTTCTATTGACCCGTTAATTCTGAATCTGTATCAGTATCGCCTATGGACTAGCTTTACTGGACTTTACCAAAAATTGCAGGTACTTTGACCGTAAATGGAGTAAAATCTATTGTATACTGTAACACTTTAGTTTGTTAGACTGGAAAAGAGGAATATATACTTGTTCCACACTCAAAATTCACATGGAACACACCAAGTCTTAGAGAAACCAAAATAAGTTACGACACAGTTACGTTTCATTATTCTAAAAGAAACTTTTGGAAAACAACACCGGTGGAACAACGATTTTGCCATCAATGGCATGAAAAAGGCCTATCTTATAAGTTATAACCATAATTAGCTATAATCTAGAAACTCATTTGATACGTCTAAAGGACTACTGCCGCTGGAATATGCAAGCAATGATCTTTGTCCGTTGATTGAATATTTAAACACCTAAGTAAAAGAAAATTTGCAATTACACAAGTGTATGACTATGATCCTTTTTTGATGACCGAAAATCAGTTGTTTTAAACTTCAGAACTTGATGAATAATGGGCTCGCTTGTCTACCCTTCTCCACTTAAATATCAGGCTTGGTTCAAAGCAGGACTCAAAACTCGTGACATGCGCCAACCATACATCCCACAGTGGGGACACAAGTATATATCTCTCGTCTGGTTCTAATTTTCAAAGTCTACGGAAACACATTCAATTAATCAATTGCAAGAGCAGTTAACAAGGAGCCATTACATTTGGTGACATATAAGCCCTGTTCTTGCTCAGGGGCCAAGAGAAAGCTTGTCAAAATTATGGATTCCTTGACTTGAAGCTTTCTTCATTTCCAGAGCTCGTTTATACGGTGGTGCAATCGGAGGTTGAACAGGATCTAAACACTGATAGGTTCCGTCTGCAGCTCTAGAAAGTGGATATGAACGATCTGAATCGTATCCACTTAGGTCTCCACAAGCCAGAAATGGGATATACACCTTATTAGGACCTTCCAGCCATCCACTACTGCAATCTGTCATTTGATAAATGTTTGAAAGATGATGCAAAGGACAAATATAATCGGAATTGCATTTAGTCTAGCATTTAAAAAAGAGATACTTACAGTCCAATACCTTACGGTGATCTAATTAACAAAATAGCTAGCAAATGTATAGGTTTTGTATATTTAAGTATACATATAATATAAATATTGTGTACATATATATACATACAATATATACAAATATACACATGATATACATAATCAGTGTATACATTTTGTATATTTTGGCTAGTGCTCGTAATTAATTTCAGCCGACAGGCCAAAAATGAACAAAGCCCTTTAAAAATGGAAGCCACATAGCATCAAAACAGCAACCGAAACTTTACTCCAACACAAACAAATTAATATAGCGTGCTTCTTTATTAATTTAAGATCTAAACAAAGAGGTGGATTTAAGATCCACAAATTACCTCCATGATCATATAAGGGTAAAATTTAGAGTTAGTGTGAAGTACAAGGCAATTTAGACGAGAAGCATCCGCACATTGAAATTACCTAGGTCCTCAGTGCCAGATGGACTTCCAACTTTTTCAAGAAGGCGATGAAGGTCTTTCTCATTGAATCCTTCAGGTGGAGAGTAATTCTCGCAAACTGCAAATGCCTCTGCAAGCGGAAAGCTTGAATTAGATTTATGTTACATAGCAATTTTAGTGTTGCTTTTAACAAATTTTTCTCGACCAGAACTAAACGAGTCAAAATTTCATCCCAATTTGCATTTGATATGCCTCATTGACTCAAATAATACCTAAACACCATCCACTAATTCACAGAAATAAGCAGAGTTGAAGATTTATGAACTAACCCTGGAGAGGTATATTAAGGCAATAGAATATTATGACCGTTTCTGTGAAAACAACAAACTGGGGGACCTTTTTTAGATTGCAAGGACAAAGTAAAAAAAGAAATTCTTGAAATTTTACAACATTAAGTTTTGACGAAATATGACAATTGACAACAATAATAACATTTTCAAGAGCTGTCAAATGAATGTGTTGCATTCACAGTAAAATTTGCAACATAAACAAGGTAGAAAACGTAATATACTCACCTATGCTAGAATTGCGACTACTTTTTGGCTTAGCAAAAGTCACTTCCGTGAAAAATAGTTTTAGCTGCAGTATGAAAGTAAGATATCAGCAATTCACCAATCAGACAAATGCAAGAATATAGAACATCCGACAGCAGAAAACATTAAACTGAGACCTCTAAGACCAGACGAGATTTTGAATGAGTTAAGAAACCAAATCCAGGAATAATGAGTGCACGTGCAACTAACCTGACAGTAAAGGAGGCTTGTGTCTTTTCCTCGAAAAATTTTTGCTATGAACTTTCCGCCTGTTTTTAGTATGTGAGTCACAATGGTTAGGCCCTGCAAATTCAACCACCAATGTGACAACTGAGATATCTCCACAACAGAGACCGAGAACAACTTGGTAGGTTTATAAGAGAAACATCTCTTCAAGCACATATAACTGACCTTTCAAGGAATAATTAAACATCATACGCAGGATACTGAAAAACTAAGACCACGCAAGATAACATACAGAAACAATTGTTTTCCTTTTTTGGTAATCTATATACAAAATAGATTAGGAATAGAGAGATAACATCACCAGATAGAAGAACTATTTATCTTTCTGAAAAGAAAATGCTGGTTTCATGGTACTCTACCCTCCCCAGACCCCACCTGGTGGGATTATACAGGGTATGTTGTTTTTGTTGTTGTTGCTGTATGGTGGAGATTCACCTAAAAGGCATTTCTTCCAGACACCCATTTACTCCTAAATAAGTTTTTCAAGTATTCCTAGACAACCCTTTGCGCCCACTAAATTTGGCACAATGACGCTGATATTTTTATAGATGCAGGCATGCAGCAAGCCGTGAAAACTACAGATCTATATGAGTGTTTCTTCCAGTGTTATTATGGTGTTGTTACTGATAGATATAGGTGAATATTATTCCCTTAACCAATTGCACCAATTTCTCTTAAAAACTAACCGCCAATATCAGCTGGGATTGAACAAATTCATCCATGTCATGAAGTCCCGTTACTGCAACATAAGAAGACCATAAGCACTGATTAGTTTCATCAAATACAGCAAAAACCAACGTAATGTATCAGGGTAGTTGAAAGCAGTTTCTTACCATCAGGTGCACCATCACAGACAACAAGGTCAGCCTTGCATCCATCAAAATGTCTAATAACCTGTTAAGAGTTTGACAATGATGCATATAAACTGTTAACCACAAGAATGAGGAGAAATATCATAGTACCAATATCTCCTTATATACCCCTCAAAAAATGAGAAAAACAAATAAGAGCAGATGTACAAACAAAGATAATAGAACAGACTAGTACATTAAGATAAGAAGCCCAATATCTTACAACATATTGAGTAGCATGGACCTGTGAGGTGTTTTTTAAGTAAATTGCAGAAGCCATCCCTACTGTTTTGTCTAAAATTCAAACTTAATGTTTTCATATATCTTAACTCATGCCTTGTGTTATAATAGTAATTTGTCTACTGGTCCAGCCAATAGCGACACTGATCAAGGTTGTAAGAAGACAAAATCAAGTTGAGTTTCACATCTAATTCTAAATCACACGAGAATCATCAAAGATGCAGTTGGACACCAAACTAGCCACCTTCATTCCAAATTTAACGTCCTAGTTTTCTCTGAGCATTGTGTCTAATGGACGTAAAATAGGAAATCGATCAACGTCCTCAAACAGCTAATATAAAATGCATGTTCCTTTCTCCCACTCTATTAATCATGCCCTGAAGCATTAACCACAGTGCATAACTCATCTATTTTGTGCTGAAATAAGAAATTTAGATTCCATTTAACCCATTTATCCTGATTCAATGCAGAGTTAATGCCATGTACCATCCCCCATTAATCTATATGTTTAATTTCTTGTATGAGTAATTGTAATACAGATACTTATTATCTCCAAATGTATTCATTGCTACAGTAAAGCAAAAAAGGATATTTGAGAAAATGTAGCACACTCTAAGCATGTGCATGTTTACTTTTAAAAAAAAAAAAAAGCTCAATATTATATGTTAAATGAAAGTTGCATTGATTCTTAAGTGAGATTATTCTTTAAGAGAAATTTTGGAGAAAAATTAAGCAAAATAACTAATAACACTAAAAGTAAGAAAGTAGAGTAATATAAGTGTTCCATGTATACAATTTTCAGTCATCGCATACTCCGTCCATTCAAAATGCTCTTCTTTCTTTTTTCTTTTTCTTTCTTTTTTGATAATTAATTTTAAACGTTGTTCAAATAGTTCTACTATGAAAGGGTGTGTTACGTTCCTTTTTAGGTAGTCAATTTTATCAACACGTCTGCCTCATCTCATTTCAACTTTGAAAAAATTCTTCAAATAGAAAACAGTATGCAAAAAAAAACAAATAGTAAAGTCGCAATACGGTTACTTAATTGCTTATCCTCCCATAGCAATATCATTATTGAATTCTAAGAATTTTAAAGTGTTTATATTGCATATCATAGATAATTATTACCTTGATTCATGAAAATGTGCATGCATCAAATGTACCAAAATACTACCAGCCTTCAAAATCAAAATTTCCACAATAAACAATTGGAAAAGCAAATATGAATCCATACCACTTCAGCTGTTTTAGCATTTGTTATATCACCCTGTACTTGAATAACACCTTCAATGGGAGCCATAGGCTGTAAGTCAATAGCCACAATAAGTGGTAGATCATCGTCCCTGGAAACCACATGAATAAGAAAGATTGTAGCACCTCATGTTACATGTTGGTGACATGGCCAAGAAAACAGAAACCATAAAGGTGCTAGCAATTGGACTTGTACAATTTTAAAGTTGGTCGAAGAGTGAATGTCAAAGCAAAACTTCCTCCACCACAGCATATTATAGCTGCAGTACCAAGCCTCTAAGGTAGGGAACTTGTCAACAGCTTAACTCAACCCCTATTAGAATTTTATTTGATAAAATGAAGGGCTAATATCTTCCACTCCACGTGGTCATGTGGAGCAAGGTCAGTGTGATACTAGGACTCTAGGAAAAGGGGGCCGCAAGCTGAAGCTTTGGTTCATAACTAACTGTTCTTCCATATTATTACATGAAGAATATGATGGCATGCTAACTTTTAGCGTTGCACATTGTCCGCCATGGAGCAGATTGGTGTGATATTAAAAAGTGGATGCATCTTTTTTGGTTCGTTATTTATTATTGTTATTATTTGGAATGGGTAATGCTGATCCACTCTCTTTCCAAAATATTGGATGATAAAATTAGGAAAATGAGAAAAAGGGAAAACAATTCACAGAGACACCAACTACACAAGAAGACCTCAATTACAAGATCTGAAGGAAAACTTTAGAATATCATTATAATGGGCCTCTTTTAACTTTTTCCTAGTAACGAGCTAGCTAGTTAACCAAGATATTTGTTGGACTAAGCAATTTTGACCTGGACAACCATCTTGAGCTCCTAATATGATTTAACCATAAAAAACACGAAAAAGAGGTACGAACAATTGTCATAGCACTAATACTAAAAAAACAAAGTACACATACTTGGTATCAGGTGACAGCTTTGCTGGGAGATATAACTTCCGACTTAAAACCTATAGAGAGAATAACACCATTCAGAGAGTTAGAAATGGGGCTCACAATAAGGAGAAAGACACATGGCGCATTAATTATATTTCTTTACTTTTTCATATGCTTCTTTGTGAAAAGTAATGGTTCAATCAGAAACAAGCCAGATGGTGGTGCATCACAAACTATCATGCCAAATAAAACAGCACATACATACTTGTCTAATGAGTACCTCTAAATATCAGAAAAAGAAAATTCTTTCACATAATTTCCCAAGTAAAGTTCAAGATCACAATCTAAAACATAGTACTTTCTGGGCTTTAGACTGCATCATTCTTTTTAATGCTCAAGATACTTTCAGTTCTTATGTTCTATGTCGGTGTGATCTAACAGAGCTAAAAGAAAGCACAGAGGGAAAAACTTTCAAGTTTAGAAGCCAAATCACACAGCAAAACAAAAGTTGTCTGAAATAGGATAGCATAATAGTGATAACTTTATTTAGAGAGAGAGAGACCTCTACATATGATAACATTCATCCAACGGCATTAATCACACAAGACTAAATATGTACATGTGCAAAGATATGTCGAGAATCCTGTTCTACCTCCAACATCATATCACTATACTCCCTCTGTCCCAATTTATGTAATATAGTTTGACTATGCACAGAGTTTAAGAAAGAGAGGAAGACTTTTGAAAGTTGTGGTCCAAAACACGCCATAGATATTTGTGTGGCTATAAATCATTTCATTAAGGGTAAAAATGGAAGTTTAGAATTGTATCATTCTTTTTGGGACAAACTAACAAGGAAAGTGTATCACATAAATTGGGACAGAGGGAGTAATGAGTATAAATTATAGTAATCCATTCAAAAACTCTTTATAGCCGGTGGTTGTTGGTTACAGAGTTATAGACATAGAAACAACAATAGTCCTAATTGTAAACACCTGACTCCAGCTGCCTGGTGCTGCACACAAATCCACAACACGCTTCACACCTGCATATGGAAAGGGTTGTTAACGGAATTCTACAAACAAGCAATTCTGACGAACAAAGCAATGAAAAATAGAATTTGCGAACTCCTAATGTTCAGCACTTCTCTGAAAGAGAGTTCACTAGCATATATTTGCTCATTCAACATATAGTTATTTGAAGCTCTAACCAAACATGTTGCTTCAGAATTCAGGGATGTAGTTTGTCCACAACTTCTTTAATTTTCATAGAGGGCTTAAGCCCTACATCAGGAACTGCATTGTAATGGACTACTAAAAGTTTTTACTCGTTAACATCTGTTTGATAATGGGAAGCCGGTTTTTTCTTGGTAATGATAAAATGCAACAACTTTTATAAGATCCACAGTGGAGACCTTACGATCTATTCTTTCCATACATGGGGAATCGGGAAAACAAAAACTAAGAAAATTTCAAGCCAGATATTCAAAAGAGAACCTTCAAAGATGTTAAATTCCTCATCAATCTGAAGAAGCTTGAAGGCGCTTCGAGCACGCCACCCTTCTTCCTTTGCTTTGCGGTAGTAAATATCCTACAAAATTGAAACTTGTTAAGGAAGAAGCATTTGGCTATAAGCAAAAGAAAACACCAATTGCTTAAGTCAATACCCTTTTGTCCCTCGATGCTTTTCCCATCGGATTAACTTTCAACCGTCCAAATTGCTTCAATATCGATAGAGAACTTGAATGAGGTGGCAAATTATGCCAGCAAAAGACCAAGCTTTGAATTAAATTTATCACTGTAACCTTTAAGAACATTAATGCAACAATGTCAAGCTCTTAGAAAACTGACTCACCAGTTACCACAAAAATAAATACTCCCTCTGCCCCAATTTATGCGACACTTTTTGCTTTTCGAGATTCAAACTTCTTAAGTTTGATCGTACATTTGGACATAAAAAGATTTAGTTTTTCGAAATAAAATTTACATATATGACAACAACAACAACAAAAACATACCCAGTGAAATCCCACAATGTTGGGTCTGGGGAGGGTAAAGTGTACGCAGACCATACCCCTATCTCGGAAAATTTACATCTATGAAAACTACGTAAAAAATACTACTTATAAGTTACAATAATTAATAGTTCAAAATACATAAAAGACATATGAAAAGATTACTGTAAAAGAATAATTCGTTTAACTCCTGAAAAACAAACACCGTCACATAAATTGGGATAGAAGAAGTATAGATTATTTTCTGACTTGGCCCAATAAATATTTAATCATAGGCAGATTCAAGGTTTAGAATTAGCGTGTTTGGTTCATTTTATTTATACATACACACTTTCCGAAAATTTGTTACACAGTTCAAATGAGGTCATAATCACCCAACAATTCCTTTTGGAAGCTCTTTTCCTGATACCCATAATTCTAAAAAAAAAAAAAAAAAAAAAAAAGGCCATATATATGATTAGCTTTCCAAATATGAATCGTGTTAATACCTAAAGGTTGTGCATTTTCTCTTAGGAATTTCGTCAAACAGCTTATGAGCAAACGCTGGGGTTGATTAGTGTTAAGACCTATAGGTTGTGCATTTTCTGTTAGGAATTTCGTCGAACACCTTATGAGCAAACACAGGTTTCATTTACTGGAGACTATTTATTCACATCATTAAGGTTTTTGAATTCTAAGTTTATTGTTTTCTTCACTGGTGTTTCAGTACCAAAAGTTATAATGGAATAAAGAATCTAGGCAACATCTTGCTGCAGAAACAGTAATATTTGAATTTATAAACACAAAGTAAACTAATGTTAAAACGTAAAGGAGACGAAGAAAGGTTATTTACCAAAAAGAAACTTGGCTTACCCAAATCAATATGCTTGCTTTTAGATGCAGAAGAGAGCTTTCTTAGAACCTTGGTTGTACTAGTTTATGGAGAGGGTTTAGGGGTTTTATTCCAATAAGGGTATTTTGGGGATTAAGAAATAAAATTAGGGATGGAATTGTAAAATTATTGGTCAAGCTTAGTCTATGTATTACTCCCTCCGGTCCACTTCATTTGTCGTCCCTGCTAAAAATAAATGATCCAAAATAATTAACATTTTAGAAAATCAAGAAGGAATTAACTATTCCACTAGTTTCCACCTTTATTGGTAATCAAAATAATTGTGGAGAGAGACTAATGTTGTGTAACATCTCGTAAATCCGAGTTAAGTGTGAATGTATAAAAACCAGTATTTAAGTTGATATTTTAGCCATATGAATTTATTCGGGGTGAATTCGGGTGATAAACAGTCGTTTTGAAGTCAAACTAAAAAGTGAAATTTTAAGATTTCTTTCTAAATTCGTCTAAATCGAGATAGTGCACTTATGGCCAGTTTTAGGGTATTTGCATTGGGAATTTGAGAAAACTTATAAAATGAAAGTTGTAGGCCTCTGAAATACCTTTCCAACCATATAAAGCGGGGCTCAAACGGAGCTACGTACAGCGAGTTATGATCGTTTTACTCAGTGAATATCGATTGTCGGAAAAATGTGTTGGGCGTGCGTCGCGGACCCAGCACGGAAAAATTCAGCTGCAGACCAAAAAAAACATGATCAGGTGCTGAACCCGCGACACGGACTCAGCACGGAGCGGGGAATATTTTCTGGTTCCGAATTTTCTTTAAGTCTTACTTCGTTGTGTTATTTCCCACTTCGTTTCAAATCAATATTTCTGAGGAAAAGAACCCTAGAAAAGTCTCTCTAACCCTAAGGTGAGTTCTCACCCAATTTTGATCATTCCCACACCATATCCATCCCCTGGTGATCTCTCTAAAACCCTAAGTTCTTGAATTCTCAAGAAGAAGAAGATAGGGGCGTGTGGAATTCGTCTAAGAGGTAAAGTTTTTGAATTTTTCTAGTATTAATAAAGTAATGGGTTAGAGTAGAAGTTCTACAAGGTTGGAATCCGTTAATGATTCATGAAAGGGTTCAAGAACCCGTTTATAAGGCTTACGAAAAAACCCTAGTTTTCAAAATTCCAAGAAAACTTCAAGAAACTATTCTAGTTCTAATCTTTATCATCTAAAACCATTATAGTGTGATTATTGAATCTTGGAAAGTGCGTTTGAGCGGGATTTGAGGTATGTCTAGATTTTCCCAAAAATCTTTCTTGAAGTATGTCCACTTTTCAAAACCCTTCTTTGAAGTATGTTATTTTGCTTGAAACGTGTGGATGATTGTTTGTGACTTGAAATCTTCGTTTGGAGTATGAACATGATTATAACTCTTGTTTGGTGGAAGTTCTTTTGGAATTAAAGATGATTTCTTTTAGACAAGGTCATGCGTGTGTAGGGTCAAGCCCTCATCGAACCTTATACGATTTATACGACTTGTGAAACTCTTTTTTTTTCCATTATTGGACGATTGAACTCACTTTTCTAAAGGTTGGACCTTAAACTTGTTTTGCTGTTGAATGGATTTCTTGAACTTGAAAATTGAATAAGATTCTAAATCGGTTATGACTTGAAATGCCTCTATTTTAAAATGATGACTTGAGAAGTGAGATTCGGCTCTAAGCCATGATTGATGATTCGGTAATATGCCATGATTTGTATTTTATTTGTGTTTGGGCCTGTATGGGCAAGTTGTGCTAGTCCAGAAGATGATTAGCCGTTATGGATCCTAACGTATCGATACGAGTATTGTTATGTCAGTCCAGAGGACGATTGACCTCCATTGCTTCCTAGCCCGGAGTATCTATTGCTATGTCAGTCCAGAGGACGATTGAGCTCCGAGGTATATTGCCCGGTGCATTTGTTGTTGTGCTAGTCCAGAGGACGATTAGCCTCCGTTGGAGTATCTATTATTGTGCTAGTCTAGAGGATGATTAGCCTCCGTGATTTCCTAACCCGGAGTATCGATTGATTGATTTGCCTGTGAGTGGCTTGTTTCGTACTTTGATTAGCCTATGAGTGGCTTGTTTGGTATCTTGTTGCCTGTGAGTGGCTTGCGGTTATAGTGAATTCGCAAGTGAAATACTTGGCCTGGTAAATGGTAAGGAGTTAAGTTAATGTGTCTGTCGTTGTTGGATTCTTTTATGACTCTTTAATGTTGCTGACTTACTTTATTCCTGGGTTTGGAACTACTACTTCATTGATATCATTTTATTGATTTTATTCATCAGATCTTCTTTTGTTACTATTGCCCCTTAGACACTCACTGAGTACTCAGTACTCAGACATACCATTGTTGTTTTTGATGGTATGTTAGGTAACGAAGAAGAGCAGGTACAGACATATCTCGCGGGTTAGGAGTACTTGCTGCTTTCCAGATTGTTGGTGAGCCCACATATTTGTTCGTGGGTTTTCATTGAGTCAATTATTAGTCTTTAGTAGTTTCAGGCTGTGTCCTGAGTTAGTTTATTTTTTTTAGAAGCTCCATAGACAAGTGTCATACTGTGGGTAGATGTTGAAGTCTCCTATGACTTTTTAAGGTGTTTGCCACGTTCATAACTATTCCTTTATATTTAGACTTTCGGTGATTTTGTTTCATAATTGTGATTCTTAGATTTTATTTAGTTATATATCACTTGTTTAATTAAATAATGAAAGATTATCAAAAAAGGGCTTGACGTTATTGATTTATAAGGTTCTTCCGATGTTCTTCATGACGTCGGATGTCGGTCACGTTTAGGGTGGATTTTGGGGCGTGACATGTGGTGAAATAGTATTAAATTGAGATCAATGAATAAATAAGAATAGTTTAGTCAAATTATTCTTTTAGTTAATATTTTTAAGGGGCGTGCAAAAAAACTGACAAGTAAAATGGAGCTGAGATAGTATAATTGAATGTCTTGTAGATTGTTTTAAAATGTAGACTTAATGTTACACCCCGTACCTCGGAGAAGCACTGGTTAAATTTGAATGTAAGTATGCCGAGCTATGGCTAGGTAAAACAACTTTAGATTGTGAGGAATGAAGCATTATTAAGTATATTGTTTAAGTAAAGGATGAATTATGATCTTGTAAGTCGTAACCGGGAAGGACAACCTTGGAACCAAAGGACATGACCATTATCAAGTATGATTAATGATAAGTATCATTTATGGAGAGTTTCGGAAGATTCCGGGATCAAGCAAATCGAAGAAAATAAGTTTGACAAAAATTTGAAAAAAGTTGGCAAGATTTTGGGCAGATTTTTGGGTCAACTTTGAAGGGGTATATATCCTAGTATATTAGGAGTTTTAAGGTGTTTCAAAAGCCTAAAATGAAGTTCGTCGAGTCTAGTTTCCAACGCAACAAACCTCTTGTCGATACGACATCGGAGTAGAGAATTATGGACGTTACAAGTTAGGCTGACAGAGCAGAAATGCGTGCTCAAAATGCGTGCTAAAGTAACTGCTACAGTGACCCGAACCGAATTTAGAACCTTATAAAAGGGGCAAAACCCCATTTTTTTCACCCAAAAAATCAGATGAAGAAGCTCACCAAAGTTCTAGAAAAAACTATGAACTTCCAAGAGCTCCAAATAAAGTTTCCATAACCAAATTAATTAAAGATCTTAGTTGAAGATTTAGAAAGGTATATCAAGGGAACTAAATCATGGTTCTTGAAGATGTATTGATCTTGTGGGCATAGACTATGCTTGGATTTTGTGTATTTTCCATCCTAAGGTAAGACTCTATACTTCATTTATTGTTTTGGAAGGCTTTAGTGTAGAAAGATGGAAGATATTATGGTTTGAAGTTAGAATATAATTGTGATATGGAATGGAGTTTATGGAGTTATAAAAAGAATTATGGTGCTATTTTCATATGTATATGACGTTGATAATGATGTTGGTATTGTTGTTGCGAATTGGGATTAACTTCCGAGAGTAAAACCGTTGGAATATCATATAATTAATGAATCGATTATTAGACTAAAGAAACATTGTGTGGGATGTTTCATGGAGCATATTGGTGTTGATAATGTTGTTGTGATATTGGGATTGTTGTTGTTGTTGTTCATTATTGGATTGTGATTTCAGGCTAGGCATATAAACAGGAGAGATGCTGCCCGAATTCCGGCAACTCTAGAAATATTTATTTGAAGGATTAAGACAAGCGTATAAAGGTGAGTCTAACAATAGTATAAATTTTCTTGAATATAGATTTACGAGCCTGGGAGGCCAAGCGTTGAGTAGTTAAAGTTAAGGCGACCAAAAAGGTATGTTAAGGCTCGTCCCTTTCTTTGAAAGGCATGATTCCTATGTTATGATTCCATAAATGTTTCCATAACCTCCTTGTTTTCAAAAACTAGAAGTTCATAATTCTTAAAGCTTCTCATGATGTTAAAGATGAGAATAATTCTATGATGATTACAATGAAAATGATGATTTTATGTTTAAAAGTTACAAGTTTATGATTTCAATGTTATTATGAGATTATTGAGTTTATTTCATGACCTTTTTGATTTTATTCATTGTTGTTGGTCTCACCTTATGTTACTTGTTCCTTCAAGGTGAGATATAGCGATAATGATTGTTCCATAATATAAATCGGAGGTTACCGACCTTACGTCACTCCGATAGAGAAGTAACATTTAATTGGGCTCTCGTGCATGTTATATGTATTTATATATGTGTAATTTAGATACTTACCGAGCCTTAATGGCTAGACAAGATACTATATATATTTCACCGCGCCTTAATGGCCGGACAAGATACTATATATATTTCACCGCGCCTTAATGGCCGGACAAGATACTATATATATTTCACCGCGCCTTAATGGCCGGACAAGATACTATATATATATATATATATATATAACACCGCGCCTACATGGCCGGACAAGATACTATATATATGTAACACCGCGCCTACATGGCCGGACAAGACCGCGCCTTAATGGCCGAACAAGATGCTATATATATTACCGCGCCTTAACGGCTGGACAAGATATTATATATGTATATATGGAAAAGTCTTTTTTTTTTTAAAAGAAAAAAAAGCTAAGCATGCACGACATCCGCCTTAAAAAGGCATTTAGAGGCACAGGTTGATCTCTTTTATATTACTTTATCTTCATACTTTCATTATGTTATTTTTCATGTTCAGTATCTCTTACTATGTTACTATTCATGCCTTACATACTCAGTACATTGTTCGTACTGATGTCCCTTCTTGTGGATCTTTGCGTTCATGCTAGCAGGTTCAGGTAGTCATTCGGACGAGCCAGACCAGTAGGATCTCCCCAGCCGCAATCAGTGCGCTCCTCTTGATCCGGAGCTGCAACTTTTGGTATGCTATTTATGATGTTTACAAATGTGGGTATGACAGGGCCTTGTCCTGCCTTTCTACAGCTAGACTCCATAGAGGTCTGTAGACAATTGTATATAGTGGGAATATCATGTAGCTTTGTGGTCTCCTATTTTCCGTACAGTGCATGTAGTGGCCATGTCGGACTGTGTTGTCATCCGTTGCACGTATGCCTATATATACATATCCACGTGTATAAATTATGAGTTTTTCGAGACAGAGTTCATTGCATAAGTTTTGCAGCAGATGCTATCGCTCAGATATGAGTTAGAAATGGGCCACCAGGTTATTCAGCATATGGCAAGTACGAGTTTGGGGGTGATTGGTCACAGTGATCGGGCACTCGTAACGGTCCATGGGTTTGGGTCGTGACACTCAAGTAGTACTAGTTTTTTTTTTTCCTCATACAATTACTTATACTATTAAATGTTAAGAAGAGGTTGGAAAGTTATTACAAGCCAGGAATGTACGAGCTTTAAAAGGCGTCACCTGTGCTTAGTAGGTTTATTGGAAGTGATCTAAGGTCTAAGAAGAGTCATCGAACCAAGACAAGTTTGAAATTATGCGGCGGACTAAAGTTCCAAATGAGCTTGTACAAAACCCTACTTCACACAAACACACCTTCTAAGGTATAAAGAGTTATGATGTGAATTACCTATCAAATTAAAAGTCTTCAAATCTAGTTTCTAATTCTTCAAACTGCTAATATTTATAGGGAGTTATGACTGTTTTACTGCAGAGTATCAGAGTGTGAGGCATGTGTAAATACGCACGCCCAAAGCCAAAGCTATACATGGAGACAAGTTTCCATGAACGGGGACAAGTTTGTACAAAGAAGCATTCCTACACGTAGAAAGCCACAATCACTGTAGCTACCCCAAAATTTTCATAACCTTTCAAGACTATAAACCGCCTAAGGATGCTACAGACTAGTATAATACTACTTGAACATAATATTAAGTGCAGGATATGTTGGCAGTGATTTAGAGTCTAAGGAGAGCCTTATAACCAAGCAAGTTTGAAACTATGCAACAAACTAAAGTTCCAAATGATATTGCACAAGACCCAACTTCAAACGAGCACATCTCCTAAGTTATAAAGGTTAATGTAGTGCATTGCCTATCAAATTAAAGGACTCCGGGCCTAGCTTCTAACGCTTTAAATCGTTTGTCATTTGGACATTTCTACAGGAAGTTATGACCTTTTGACAGGAGGATAGAAGAGTAGTTACACGAGGCATGCATAGCTAGCACAGGGAGTGCCCATCTAGTCGTAGAAAACCAAATCTATGCACAAGGAGAGCCCATCTACGCATAGAAAGCCAACGCTACACACAACGAGTGCCTACCTACGTTTATAAAGCCTCAGCTACGCACAACAGCCCCAAATCTACGCACCTAGCCTCAGCTATGATCAGATGGCCTTGACATACTCATCTTCTGTGGAGAAAACATGTTTGTATTGTTCCTCTATCTCAAATTCCCTTCTTGCTGGAGTTAACAATAATTGAATAAGTTAACTTGCTATAATTATTAACTGACATAAGGAGGTTGAGGCTATTTGTAGCGGCTAAATGTGTCAGCAGACTATTATAGCGCTGCAATTTAGTACTACTAATTTAGAAGGCCCTTTGTATTAGGATTATCACATCGTCTATATGCAAAAATCCCACTATATAGGTTAACATTATGCTCTGGAGATCTAATAGTTGATAAAGCTCAGCTACTTTAATTTGAAAAAACAACTTTTTTTTGCACGGATTTCCCTTCATATGGACTGGTCTTTAATTTTTGCCCCTCAAATTGCTGGTACACTTATTTGCTGGTCTACAAAACCAGAGATTCTAGGTTCGAATCCTAGCAGAGTAAAAAAAAAAAAGACACAATTTCACAAGGCAAGATTTCATAGAAACTATGCCTATTCGGGCAAAGTACATAGAAACTATGCCTTGTCCGGCATAGTGCTGTAGAAACTAAGTTATCCAGCATAAGTCTAAAGAAATTATGCCTATTCGGGCAAAGTTACATAGAAATTATGTCTTGTCCTGCATAATTCTGTAGGATAACTTAATTTCTACAGAACTATACCGGACAAGGCATAATTTCTATGTAACTTTGCTCAAATAGACATAGTTTCTATGAAACCTTACTTTGCGAAATTAGATCATAGATCCAAATTGCTGTTTTTGTTTTTTCGATATCCGGGTATTTTCTGCCACTTTTTTGTTACTTAAGTACCGAAGGGTAAAAATTAAAACTAGCGATTTGAGAGACAGAGATTAAAGACCACCCAAGATACGGGCAATCGTGCGAATTGTCCACAAAACAATAGAGACCTTACTCTTACGTTAAAAAGGGATGTAGCGCGAACAAATTAAAAAGAGAAAAGCAAGCGTGTGTTGTTTTTTTATCTTAGAATCCCCAACTACATGGTAAAGCTTATAACCTACATATCAGGGTTAAAGACATTTCAGAATATATACTGCTCCTGAGCTGGTGCTTTTACAAATTGTCTTAGCAGCCTACAAGAACATCACACATTTACACCACACAAGAGTCAGAATGCACAAATTAACCTTGCCAAGTAAGGTTTCTCAACCAAAGCATCAAGGCTCTCAAGCCCTCCTGTGTAAAAGATTCACTTCCTGAAGTAGTACCATAATCTATAATCAACATGTTTACGCCACAATTTATGAGGGTGCTAGTACAAGAGTAGAGCCATTTTGGCAAACCAATTTACAACTACGACTACAACAATTACGCCTCAATCCCAAGCAAGTTGGGATCAACAATATAAATTCTCACGGGTCATGGTTCTCCATTTAAGTTCATCTCAGAGGAACAAATTAGAAGTACTAAATTCTCACTATTTTCTCTCGCATATATATATATATATATATATATATATATATATATTACACACCACCGAGCTATATATAATCGTTGGGTATGGTACCCATTGTGCGCTATATTACTACTATATATAAGGGAAAATCTCCATTTTTTGTAGTCCTCACATGAGTTTTTTTTTGTCTCTTTTACCCCTAATTAAAGTTGTTATGACTTTGTAAGTTTCTCACATTTTGATAATTTTTAAGAACTCTAGGGGTTTTTTACTTGCCACAAAGCACACTGATACATATTTGATTTCTTTTATGTGCAAATTTTATTAAACTTATTGCAAATTATAATTTTCTTTAAGAATTTGTTATAGACATGTAAAGAATAATCCTGTTATTCAATCTCTATTTTGATATAGGAGTAATTATTATTTAAACATTATTCTTATAATATTATGTATTATTTATTATTTATTGATTCCTATTTATCATTTGCTATTTTAAATTTTTATTCTATCGGTTAAACTTAAGTTTATTTTTAAAGTATTTTCTCCTGTAATTTAATGTCGTATATGCTGGCAATTATAAGTAATTAACAAAGATTTTACTTAGGGTAGGATTAAGTTTTAAATTAAGAGAATAAACGGAATTAAATTATGTCATTGTTAAATACTTTAAAAAGGTATCAATAACGTAAATTATGTTCCTTCCGTCTCAATAGAAAAATGAATTTCAAGGTACGGTAGTTAATTAATCTAATTTTACGTGCTCACACTATTAACATAAAATTTATATAATAAATAACTATATAAAAAGAGGAACTATAAAACGTAATTTTTATATATGTTAAGAAAAGGGAAAAGGGTTCAAAACACACTCAAACTATTTTGCCATAACACACAGAACTATTTTTTGCGGGGGTCTATGACCCCCGTACTTATTTTTTGTGTATTTTGTACGCTTTTTATGGTGACTGTAAAAGCGATTGTATCTACTCTCTTTGAGCGCGTAAGATTCCATATAAAAGTGTAAATAATACAAAGTAGGACCCCCGCAGTGTGTTATGACAACTTTGGCAAAAAAAAAAAATTACGTTTCATCTTCTTCATAGAGAGCGGTGAAATTTGATCCTAATGCACTTCAAATCTCAACCAAACATCACCAAATTTCAGATTCGAATTCCTCTCAACGTTCCTGTTCTTTTGATATATCACCCACTCGAAATGGAGCTCATTTGCGACAACCCAAAAATTCGAGTTCGAAGCTTCAAGCTTTGTTCATGGCAGTCATGGAGTCGTTCAGTTCTTCTTCACGTTTCAGACGTCTTCTAAGCTCGAGTTTCAAACAATCATAAACAAGAATTTTATTTATCAAATCCGGAATTTGAAGACCCGGATACGAAAGCTTCAAGTCGAAACTCGACGTCCCTAATGGACGTATATACTATCTTAATCCACTATGATTAATCATGTTTTCAATGTCACAAATCCTATATAATATCGAAAAAGACCCATTTGATTTGGTCGTTATAATGGAGTTTTTTTGGGTTTGAAATTTTGGAAAGTGGAGAAATAAAAAATACTCAATTGAAGAATAATTAAATCTTTTAAACTCAACACAAAGGAAAGCAAAAAGGCACAAATTCTTGAGCGATCACAAACTCAACACAAAAGGCACAAAGCAAAAGGCACGATAATTGAAAGAAAAATTAGCTCTAACGACCGGAAAAAATTTGGTCACTATAAGTGCACTTATAAAATTCATCTCCTTTCGTTAAGTGGTCGCTACATATCAAAAGTGGAGCGCGTGCATACACTCAAACGAGTTTGGGTGACTTTGTCCATTTGAAAGCGTAGATAATACACAAAAAATAAGTCCAGGGGGGTCATAGGACTCCCGCAAAGTTTAAGTGTGTTATGGCAACTTTGGCCATAGTTTAAGTGTGTTTTGAACACTTTTCCCTTAAGAAAATGTTTGAAAAACACTATAGTGAAAGAAATACAATTTGATCTCTAAACAATAATAATACTTAACAATTGCAAAACATATATTTTTTACATTTTAATATTAAAATATTTTGCTAAATACGGGATAATCAATATTTTATATAATTTAGAACAAAACTGTTAAGTTCAACGTGAAAAGACTATTACAATGTAGATTCCATAAAAAGTTCATTAAATGGGAAAAAAAAAAAAAGAGGAAAAACATGAAAGTACTTATTAACATGCATATTTTGGAAGAAAAAAGTAAGCTTAAAGTAAGAACTTTAACTTCATTAACTTTTCAGTACTTTGATTTAATTTGAAAGAACATTTACAAAAGAATGCAATACCAAGGCTTTAATTATTTTATATTTATTTATTTCATCATATAATATATATTGTACCATTAAATATTTTTCACATGGTTCAATATTGTAGAATCTTCTTTCTTGCCAAAAATAATGTAGCCATTATGGGTTCAATTCAGAGAAACAAATAAAATTAGTTTTGCATATGACAAAGCTCGATTTGGATCATCAGAAACTATAAAATCAAAAAAATTCAGTAAAATAGAAATTAAAAGAGCTTTTATGCTTGTTTGTTTTTATTTAAAAATCTAATGTATAAACTAGGAAAATATTCTCCTCTAACTCCGAGATACCTTTTTGTACTTTAATATTTTAGAAATATTTAAAAAAGTATCAAACTGATGTTACAAAAACAAAAAAGTAAGAGTAGAAAAATTATAAAAATATCTACAAATATACGTTGAAAGCCCGGGCCAGCCAACACTAGTGTGTGTATATATATATAACAGAACCAAAAGACTCCTAAAAGACATAGGACTTGAAGTGAATGTCCTAACATGACAAAGAATAATATAATGAGGTTACCAGACCATAGGGATCTCTAAGCTCGGGCCAGCCAACACTAGTATATATATATATATATGACAGAACCAAAAGACTCCTAAAAGACATAGGACTTGAAGTGAATGTACTAACATGACAAAGAATAATGAGGTTACCAGACCATAGGGATCTCCAAGCTTGCAGCTCAGCTGTTTTGCTAGGCTTGCAAAGTGGTAACCATCAAGAAAAGTACTGGTTCGGTAACACTCAACTTCCATCACTAAGCAACTTCTTGCTCTCCCACCCCCCCCCCCCACCCCCCCTCTTTTTTGTTTTTTTGACGTAAGGTGTTGCATTAAAGGCATCAAGGAGTTTAACCAAAAACCAAAAATATATGGCTGCTAAACAACAGTAACGTCATTTACAAGGGATTGATTGCTCCAACTGAAAAGACTCATCAGACATTTAGAATTTAGGTTACAGTTGGGAGTTGAGATGCCTTTAGTACATATGTGATTCCTCTCTCCAAAGACACCAAAAAATACATGATGTAATCATCTGCCATATCTTAGTGATAGTACTGTCAACTTTCCAAAGGGTCCAACTTACAACTACATCCTTAATGTTCTGCGGGGTTGATCAACTGATTCCAAAGAATTTTTTACCAAAATGGTGTCCTTTCAGGGATAAATCCAACTCAGAATTTCTTCAACCAAAATGGTGAAAACGCACGAGTCGTAGAGCACCTTCAATGTACTATTTTCACATCTAAAAACAGATGGTCAGTTAAATATATTTACACTAAAGGTGCTTTGTGATCCATGAGCCTTTAGTTGATATTTCAAACTTTGGGGAAAGGCTCATCCATCGTAGAGAACCTTTAGAGTAACTTTTAAAAATCCAAAAATCTTAAAAAGCAAAGTTTTCTGCTCCGATGTGACAAGTGAGACAACCTTTCAGACCTAAAGGCTCATACATCCCAAGGAGCCTTCCCTTAGAGAGCCTTCAGCATTATTTCTCATTCCTCTATATCAGAATACATTGTCGTGTACATCATTTAATTCACAATTTTGAATGCTCACTAATCTGAATTTGGAGAAAAAAGGTTAGTGATTTTTTTCATTGTCAATTGCTCTTCCGATTGAGTAAATATTTACTGATAACGAATGTATTTTTGCAAGTCTAAAAATGTCAAATGAACGTCGTGTTAGAGTTGCATTGTATTGGGGAGGTGAAGTTCTTTTGGAAATGCATTTAGTTAATCATCTAGGCAACACATTTTTGAAATCCAATCATCCTTTCTGTTCATTATTGAAGCAACACTATCCAACACCAATTAAGTAATTAAGTTGATTATTCAAATTGTTAAACGAAACCAAACCAATTACGTAAGTTATTCAAATCGTTAAACAAAACCAAACCAATTAAATCGATCTTTTATCGCTTCGGTTTACATTGGATTTTTTGGGTTATTTTGATTTTTTAAAATTAATTCAACTTTTAGTAGTCTACAATATATATATATATATATATATATATATATATATATATATATATATATATATTATCCTTCCATTATTCTATGTTTTGAGACTTGCAAAGTTGAAAAACTAGCAGAAAAAGACAAGAAAATGCCGATGCGTTCGAATTCTTTTATAAGGCAACCGAGTGGGAAAGAAAGGTGGAAATCAATGTCGAAGAGATGAAATGGCGAAAAAGGTGCAAATTGGAATTCTATAAGATGAGGGATAACAAATGGGTATAATGCTTAATCATAATATACTAAAAGTGGAAAGCTCCCATTGTTGATAGTTAGTTTACGAAAATACCCTTTAAAAGTTAGACACCTAAATACCCTTATTTAAAATAATATTATTACAAGTTTCTCGTAGTAAAAATACAACTTCAACGCTGAGTTTTTGTAGATACAAATGAATATTAAAAAGGGGTGCCTTATTAAATGATATCCCAGAGGCTTTTCAACTCCTACTGTGCAAAACTCTACAAATTACCGGATGAATTATATATAAATGAAACATTGATAGAGGGTATGTATTTAATGAATTTCTACTAAATGCTAAATAATTGGAGTCCGCAACTTAAATGACCCAAACATTGGGTCTGTGAACCAAAGTAACGGCGTTAAAAAAAAAAAAATAACCAAGTACCTTTTGCGCACTAAGGGTATGTATTTAATGAATTTCTACTAAATGCTAAATAATTGGAGTCCGCAACTTAAATGACCCAAAAATTGGCTCTGTGAACCAAAGTAACAGTAAAAAAAATTTTTTAAAAAAAAACACCAAAGTACCTTTTACGCACCAGGACTTAACTGTGACGGCCACAATTAAGGCCTTTTACGCACTAAATTAGTGAGCAAAAAGGTCTTAAATATAACGCCCCATCATCTTCCCCCCCCCCCCCCCCTCACCCCCCCTCTTTTAATAAAAAAAAAAAAAACCGCCATTGAAGGGTAAAAAGCCGAGGTCCCACATTCGAAAAACGTTGTTTTCGTGTTTTTTTTAACCCAAAAGTCAATATTCTTGGTATATTCAAGTCAAGGAACAAGTTTCGGAGCTTTGATTAAGGAATAAAGCGGCGCAGAACTCAATTTCAAAAACTCAAAAACAACCTTTAATCTAGGTATTTTACAACGAATTTTTTATTACATTGTTATATATATTATTATCCCAAGCATGATTATTGTGTAATAGTTGCGGATTTCGAAAAAAAAACTTTTACGCAATATTTTCTTGCGCAAATAGGGGCTGTCCAGCCCCTTTTATTATTTATTTATTAATTATTTGTTAATTGTTTGATTAGCTAATTGTTAATTATTTGTCAATGATATATTAATCTTTAATTGTTTGTTTAATTATTTGATAATGAATTATTAATCTTTATATCTTTATTTGTTTAATTTATTTATTTGTTAATTATATGCAAGTAGTAGATATAGAGGGAAAAAGACGAAAAAGGTGGCCTAAGATGATTTGATCAGTTCACACAAAAACTTTCGAATGCGATTTGATCAGTTCACACAAAAACTTTCGAATGCACCTATGCATATAGGTTACAACATGATTATTGATAGTATTAGAAAGGATGATGCATACCTAAATTACATAGCGAAATATATTATTTTAAGAACTTGCAATTTCATTAGGAGAATAGGATGTACGAAGACTTTCTTTCCTAGTTTTAAAAAAATAATTCTAATTTTTGTTCAAAAAGATAAATTATTAAGTAGGGAAATGAAAGGAGGATAAATGGATCGAAGTTGATACAATTGATACACACAGGAATCCCTAATTATTTTTTAATTGCGATAAACAATAGTTGTTATTGTTAATAAATATTGAAGAATCATTATCAGCTTAGTGTGTTTTCAATTTTTTCCTTTTTGTTTCCTTGAGCATGAGTGAATAAAAAGAGTGATTAAAGTGAATTTATATATGATAAGAAAATAATATTTTCCTATGTACATTCTGATCAGTTTGATTCACCAGTGTAAATATTCCTTAATTGCTCTTGGTAAGCAGTTTGAATAAACTATAAACAGACTAAATTTATATATAAACTCAAATTACATTGATACAGTTAATGGTTACATATTTATTAGATAACTAATTTTTTTTTTTTTAATTAGACAACTAAATCTTATGCATATTTGGTAATATGTTAAACTTTTTACTAAATATTACAGTACCTTAGATTACTGTTCAGAGCTATAATTAGTCCTACTTTTTCCTATCCCATGACAACACCTAGTAATATTAAAATTCTATAAGACGGAATGAACAACATAATACAAATAAACACAATAACAAATAAATAAATGTGGTAAAAAATTAATACAACAATTAGAAAAGTAATAAAGTACAAAAAATTAAAACAAAAGCAAATGATTACCTCCTGAACATGCGCTTTCTGATTTGAACGGTTGATTAATCACAAATTTTTGGACAAAATTGATCTCCGCCTTCCAAATATTGAAAGTTTTATTTATTTATTTATTTATTTATGGAGAAGGTTTCTTGAGCGCAATGGGTAAAGGAGAGACCTCAAAAAAGGGGTGGGGAAGAGAGAGATATCATCATTGAAGGTGTCTCGAACACTATGAGCCTTTAGGTCTGAAAGGCTGTCTCACTTGTCACATCGGAGCAGAAAACTTTGTTTTTTAGGATTCTCTAATTTTTAAAATGTACACTGAAGGTTCTCTACGATGAATGAGCCTTTCCCCAAAGTTTGAAACATCAACTGAAGGCTCATGGATCACAAAAGACGTGAAAATAGTACACTGAAGGTGCTCTACGATTCGTGCATTTTCACCATTTTGGTCATATAAATTCTGACAAACCCATTTATTGGATTTGTCCTAAAAGGATACCATTTTGGTCAAAAATTCGATTCCAAAAGCTGAAAGGTACATATGACATAGGTCTGTAGCCACTGTACAACGTAGAAACAGATGATTAATGGACTCTGAGCTGTTCTGCCACATGTAGCATCTACCAACCAACTGAAAATTCCTCCTGCATAGGTTATCCTGGGTCAGGATAGCCACCAGCATATCAAACCATGAAGAGAGGCATAGAATATAGGCTAGTGATTGTAAGGCCCCAATTCTTGACTGGCATCTTTGAGGGCTGTCCAGGTGAAGCATATAACTTTTTGTGGGAAGTTGGGAAGTTTTGTCCTCCATCTCAGTTCCATCGCCCGAGCAACTTCTTCTGCATAGACTCTAACAAGAACACTATCAAAGCAATAGTCAGCAGCTTAAATATTAATAATAATTTGTTGACCGATCAAAAGAAAAAAACATAATCAGCAGCTTGAAAGGGTCAGTTCAATTTTCTACAGTAGAAATAAACTCTAATCATGTTAGTTTTAACTTTTAAGTGAAGTATATTGTCATGAAAGAGGTATGCATAGCACAGGTTGATTATATTCTGCTTTTCTTAAAGCAGCGATATATTTTTAAGATTGTATATCCAAAAATATGCTGAGTACCGCCGCACCAGTATAGACAATTAATTCTCTTGAACAACTATTAGATATTGGCACAATTACTGTGACAGATTCATAATTTTCACCGAGGGAAGTCAAAATATAAAGAAGTAAACATATGAAGAAGCCAAGGGTATTCAACATATAGCATATACAGATTAAAAAAATACCTATCTACACAGTAGAATTTCCAGCGAAGAGGTGTCAATTGACACCCCTTGGACAAGTGTGGCTCCGCCACTAAGCACAAGAAGATCTAAAAACTGAATTTCAGCTAAAATCATAACTTAAACAAAGCACTCCGAGGGAAGAACGCTAGTTCTGTCTCCAACAACACCCAAAATCGCTGTTTTATTCCACACTTATGTGATGTGATTGACGACACACTTCAAAAAGGACCGTAAAATGTGGAGTTATGGAATTATATATACATATTGGACGTGTGTCACAAATAAGAAAAGAAAAGAGCAATTGATGCTGAGTGGGGGAACCGACTTCTGCTATAGCTTATAAATAATGGTTCAACAGTGAAAAAAAAAAAAAGGAAAAAAATAATGGCCTGACAGTGATAGGGCGTTAACAATTTCTTAATGCATTTGCAAGTGAAACATATCAACTTTTGTTCTATTTGAGAGGTTCTCGAAATAAGATGCTACAAATGAGTAAACTTGCAACATTATCCTCTTAATTTCCTTAATCTTTTCCTCAGTTTTTACTATTTTAAAAGCTATTCTTTCCCATCAACTGTCCATTGTCCAAACAAAAAGCCAAAGGTTTATGTTCCTGTTCTTTTCAGTGAAGTCCTTGTTTCTACTCCTTCATGATTCGACAGAAAAGGTTACTTGAAATGCTTCCTCCATAAAAGAGAAGTTTCAGTCTTGGTGTTGTGCATCAAACACTTTGTAATCGCCAAGTACAGCAACCTTTAGATGATGTGAAGGCTTAACAGATTGGAAAGATTGTTCACAAATAAACAAAGAAAAGCACTTTGCCCTCTTGAGCATTGATTGCAAACAGATAAAGAACGTACGAGCTTCTCCTAAACAAAGAAAGGTATTCCTAAACCAGCAATTCCCTTTTTTTTTTTTTTTTGATACCATGATGTCCAAGGCACCTTGCGCACACCTCGACTAATTCCACGGAATCACCTAGTGTTTTGTCTCTACTGAGATTTGAACCTCTTCACTCTTCAGTCTTTCTTCGCCTTTTCTCTTCATTATTTTCCTTTTTTGTTTGGAGAGGAGGGTGGGGGAGGAAGGAAACATTGTACTACTTGGCCCATCCAGTAGTCCTAGGGATTTCAATCTTTTGAGATTTTAAGCCTAATTTCTGAATTTCACAATTATAGCAGCACTTGTTTCTTTTTCAAGTGAGCTCGGACTCAACGTCTAATAAATTTTCAATGTTTACTTATAGCTTCTTTAAACTGGAAAATATGATTACTGTGGAGTTGTTTCTGATGTTCCTTAAGCCATCACTTTGCTTGCCTTCTAGACTAGTAACACAACCACATAAACCCAGGAAGTTGCCTCCAGCACTTATATTACAGCAAATGACAAGAAAAAAGTGTTAAACGTGCTTTTCAGTTTATTACTTGGAGAGAGACCAGGAAAGAAAATAGAAAAATCCACCTGGTGGAGAGACAAGTACCAATAAAAGGAATAGGGAATACTTCTAATTTCATATAAAAGCGACATGTAAACTAAAAGAGTTACTTTGTGTTGAAATGACTCATCATCACTAGCAGCTGAAAAAAAGAATACAATGCTTACAAATCTCCTATGCATCTTGTTTTCTAAGGAATAGGGTATAAATCATGTCAAAGTGGAAGTACGCATGAAACTAAGGTAAAAAGTTACAAGCTCATGTGTACACAATGTAGCTAACCAAATGATACGGCAATTTAGAAACCAAAGACAAGAATACATATAGCATCAAGTGCAACAGTAGGCTTACCTCTGATACAACTATCCGAACACCCTTGGATTCCATTTTTTATTGATAAGGGATGCCCAAATTCACCAATAAACCAAATTCATTCCATTACATGGTAGCATAACACCTTTCCAAATTGTTCTTGATCGATCAACATAGTGTCCAAAAGGGATCAACAAGAATCCAATTTCAGGTAATTGTCATGATCATATTAACTTTTTGCACGTTGTTCCTTGATTGATCAACTTGACCTCCAAAAGAAATCACCAAAATACACAATTCATTTCATTGATGATCATTGCAAGCTGTAGTTGGACAGCTCAAAAAGATATAACAACAACAACTATAGTCAATCTCAAAGTAGATCAGGTTAGATTCTAACTTTACTCTGACTGTCAACCTACTACAACCCATAGAGACGACAACAATTATGCTCAATGTCATAATAGCTCAAGTTGGCTTCTAATTTTACTATAATCATCAGCTTATTGCAACCCTCTCCTCTGTTCGGACATGAAACAGGCCATGTGAGCTCATATATACCAACACAAAAATAGTAGTTAACAGGGTCCTGAGCATCTGAAAGCTCTCTTAACACAAGTCGAACCTTAAAACTGATAGGCCTTCCGAGTCAATCGATTCACGGGTACAGTTCTTCATGAAGCCTTTCCCATAAAAGTACCTACAAAACACGGTTACGCCAACGAAACTGATTATTATTGCCGATATAGTGTCCCAAACCACCACTGCATTGACTCAAAATCCGTAGAGATGCAAAGCTCACAGCTCGGCACGTTCACAAATTCAAAAACAGCACCAAAAAACTGCGGACTTTGCCACACCTCAATCCCCTCAGCATCATCTCTAGTAACAAAAAGCCTATCTCCAGCTCCCTCAATCTTCTTTATGTTCCTTTGATTGATCAACTTGACATCCAAAAGAAATCACCAAATACAGAATTCATTTCATTGATGATCATTGCAAGCTGTAGTTGGACAGCTAAAAAGATACAATAACAACAACTATGCTCAATCTCAAACTAGTCCGGGTTGGATTCTAACTTTACTCTGACCGCCAACTTACTGCAACCCGATAGCTCAAAAAGATATAACAACCATACTTTATTTGGAACCGATCAACCATATTTTCTGTGGAACCGATCTTTCATGTTATGTTATATTATATGTTCACAGCTCCACAGGATCACAAATTTAAAACAGCACCAGAAAACTGAGAACTTTGCCACACCTCAATCCCCTCAACATCTTCTCTAGTAACAAACAACCTATCTCCAGCTCCCTCAATCTTCTTTATAATCCCTCTTTCTTTATCCTCCACTTTATCCATATAATTCCTTCTATACAACCCTTCATGCAACACCCTTTCCCTCTCCTCAACATCACCACTTTCCTTTTCCACCATTCTCGACCACACTTCTAACTCTCCACCTCTTCCCACAAACACCTGTTTTCTATAACAGTGAATATTCAAACTACTACTCCCACCACCTGCATGCCTCATACACGGATTCTTCTCTTCCAAATAAACCCACGGATCATCGCTCAATTTACGCACATCCGCCACTGCCAAATCACCCGATTTCGAACAAATCTTGAACATTGTCATATCCTCAAGGTCAAAGTCAACATCAGCAAACGAATCCCCAAACCTACTGCTCCTACCCGACCCAGGCTCATTCGCCTCCCAAACAACATCCCCGGACCGGGGGTCCCACAACCTGACATAACCCGAATACCCAAACGCCCCTGCAGTAACAGAAACACCCGCCACAACATTAATTTCAGACAAAAAAGTCAACTTTCCTACAACAGTTGACTTTGCTGAATTCCCAGATTGTCTCCCCAACTCATGAACAGCTCTCAACGTCGACTTATCGATACAAAGAACAACATTTTCTCTATGTTGACACTCGAAAGAAGCAAAACAAGAACCCGGCGAGTCAACGATAGCGTTGACTTTCGCCTTATAGATCCTCGGGTCAGACGGGTCGGTCCATTCGACAGACCCGACCCGTCTCCCATTAGCCAAGTTATAAAAATGGAGCCCCGACTCAAATTCCGACCCGACACCACACAATTCGGGCCCAACCTTCTTAATCTCACTAATATAATCAAGATGAGTCCGTACAGTCTCACTATGTGCTAAGCTCCAATCATAAACCGACACCTGTCCACCATGAGCCACCCAAACAGACCCATCATTATCAACGGCGTTAAAGTCCGTTACAACACCGTCAGACGAAGGACGAATAGTTGTGAAAAGTGAAGCGTCGATGCCGTTGAGATGACAGGTGGCGAGTGAAGATCTGAGATTTGATTCGATACCGTAGTAAAGAGCTTCGTCTATGAGTTCTTGATTTGTGAACCGGGTTTTGGAAGTTGATGGGAGACGGTTAGACCGGAGGAGTGATAAGAGTGCTGAGAATATTTCTGGGTCACGGTCTATGAAAACCGGGTTGTTGGTGGACCGGTTTGATAAAGCGGATAAGAGGGAATCAGGCCCACCGGAGCGGAGTGTGGATACTGTTGTTTCGAAGAGTTTGCCGCCTACGTTGAGTTTTACGCGATCGCCGGATTGAATGGTGGTACGTTGTGCATCGTTGGTTGTACTGTTCTCCATTGATCTGAGATTTTTGGAGAATTAGAGATGCTATGAGGAAAGGTTTATCTGATCGGTTGACCGAGTCACGTTTGATCATTTTTGGATGTAACATAAATAAGGGTAAATAGCATTTTTTTTTGGGGAAAATAACACTCTATGGCATTTTGGGTAAAGTATTTACCCGAAATGGCCATAGTTTTTTTTCTTACATTTTTAAGCCTTCATCCCATTTTTAAAAAAAAGTTATTAGAGATATACCCTTTCCCCATATCAAACTAAAGATGTTATTTTTTTCCAAATCTCTTTCTAATGTTGGTGTTTTTTAAGGATAAAGTGTATATAAAACACATACACTATTATTTTAACACCATATAACACTGTATAACTTTTGCATACTTATTTGTAGAAGTGTGTATAAACGCCTCTTATACGTTATTATACATTTTTTTATACGAGTTTATATTGTCTGATAGGTGTATCGAAGTTGTATATTGTTGTATAAAGTTGTACGTTATTTATAATGTTTTGTATATCTGATTGCGGCCATAATTTGTTGGGTCATAGGTTTGTAATTTAAAAATATGGCTAACCCAAATGTACATTACTGAAATTTCCCCCTTTTTTTTTTGTTCCCTAGTTAATGTTAAATTTTCATTTTAGTCCCTATGGTATCTAACTAAGTAAATTAAGCCTTTAATTGATTCAATTGTGCACTTTTCATCCTTTTAAAGGGTTTTTCGGAAGCAGCCTCTCTCTATCTCCACGAGACAAGGGTAAAGTCGGTGTACACTCTACCCTCCCCAGACTCCACTTATGAGATTATACTACATGTATCGTTGTTATTGTTTGTTGCACTTTTGAACCTTTTTCGCGTGAATATTCAGAGATTTACTACAATTATTAACCACTAGTGTACATGTTCGTGCTTCGCGCAGTTTGAAAAAGTTAAAATGCAATTAAATCATAAATCATAAGAGAAAATTAATCTTTCTAAATCGAAAATCTGTTCATGATCGGAGATTGTACGTTGTGCAGCGTTGGTAGTACCGTCCTCCGTGATTAAGAGATTGGAAAAGGTTGAACTGATTAGTTGACCGAGTCTCATTGAGCTACTGCGCTGTGCGGTTTTATCTTTTGATTATATTTTGGATGAAAAATAAATACAGGGTTAATAGCATTCTTTGTCCCCCCAGTTAATGCTAAATTTCAATTTTAGTCCTTACATTTTATTTTCAATTAATTAAAATGAGCACTTTCAGATATTGTAAGGACTATAATCAGAATTTATCAATAAGTTTGGGGACTAAATGTGCTATTAACCCCATAAATAAATAAATGTGACTGCTGTTTAACTTTTGTTTTATGAGGTGGACATTACTTTAAAGGGCAACTGAGACAAAAACATAGGAAAAGGAAAACTGGGTTCGTAATACAGTCTTCATAATACAGGTTTAAACTGTTAGTTGACCGAATCACCGAGCTGCTTTTGTGCTGTTTGATTATTTTGTATGAAAAAATAAATGGGTTAATGGAGTAACATTTTTGGTCCCTTATTTATTGATGAGTTTCAATTATGATCCTGGAGATATTTAAATAGGCATATTTTACTTTTAATTAATTGAAATGTGCAATTTTGATGTTTCTGCTTGTGAATATTTACAATATATACCAAAATTATTAGTCATTTAAAAAGGTCTTTCGGAAACAGCCTCTCTACCTCCACGAGGTAAAGATAAAATCTATGTATACTCTACCCTCCCCAGACACCCCGTATGAAATTATACTGGGTATGTTGTTGTTGTTGTTTGTTGCACTTTTGATCCTTTTGCGCGTGAATATTCAGAAATTTACAATAGTTATTAACAAGTAGTGTACATGTTCGCAAACAATGCATCTTTTCAAGAGAAAATTACGGACATGCACTGTTGGTAGGCTATTTTCGATAGACTATGTGTCCCAGACTCCTAGTCTATTCGAATTTTTTTTTTTTTTTTAAAACAAAAAAATTGTAGTTAATCGACGGACACGATAAATTTTGTGCAAAATGATTTTTTGGTAGTCTTCAGTTGTATTTACACGGAATGATTGCATGAATTTAATTTTTGACAAAATCGATGTAGTCCGTCGGTCTCTTCGCGCGATTAGAAAAAGTTAAAATGCAATTAAATAATAAATCGTAAGAGAAATATAATATTTTTAAATCGAAAATAATTCTACAATTTCTTAATGATTCTTTAAAAAACTAACGTTGTGCTTTAAGCGATTGGAGATGTTACGTTGTGCAGCGTTGGTAGTACTGTCCTCCATGATTGAGAGATTGGAAAAGGTTGAATTGATAAGTTAACCTAGTCTCACAATGTCGTGTTGTTTTATCTTTTGATGATTATTTTGGATGGAAATAAATAAAGTGGTTAATATCACTTTTAGTCCCACAGTTATTGGTAAATTTTAATTTTAGTCCTTATGATATTTAATTAAGCAAATTAAACATTCAATTAATTGAAATGAGCACTTTCTACACCACCACATCCCTCCCCGCACCCCACCGCTCCACCCCCCTCCCCCCCCAAAAAAAAATTAATTTTTCTTCTACCACTCCCCGCAACCCATGCACCACCCACCCCGCACCCCGTCCCGCACCCCTCCCTCTCATATCAAAAACAAAATTAATTAATTTTTCTTTTGGGTTTTCTACACCACCACATCCCTCCACCCCCCCCACCGCCCCGCCCCCCACCCCAATTTTTTTTAATTATAATTTTTCTTGTTGGTTTTCTACACCACCACGTCCCTCCCCTCTCTCAAATACCTTTTTTCTTTTTTCTTAAAAAAAGTTTTAAAAGTTTCACCACCCCCTCCAAAAAAATTAATTTTTTAAAAAAGTTTTCTTTTTGATTCCCTACACCCACCCCCTCCCGGATTTTCTACTTTATAAAAAAAAGGGAAAAGGGCCAAAAATATCCCTCTACTTTGGAAAAAGGGCTAAAAATATCCTCCAAACTTATTTGGGGTCAAAAATACCCCTCCCGTTCTTAAAGTTTTCAAATATACCCCTGCCTTGACGGAAATTATCCGACAAAATAACCCGAAATTATTTTTTAAACCTTGCTCCATTATTTAAACCCGACCCAACTAAATAATAACTCATAAGATTCCCTTATTCCCCCAATACATACTTATGAAGTTTGAGGGAATTGGAGAATAAGGGGATCTTATTGGTTATTATTTATTTGGGTTGGGTTTAAATGATAGAGCGGGTTTAAAAAATGATTTCGGGTTATTTTGACGGATAATTTCCACAAGGCAAAATATATTTGAAAACTTTAAGGCTGGGGTATTTTGACTTAAAATAAGTTCGAAGGATATTTTTAGCCTTTTTTCTAAAGTAGAGGGGTATTTTTGACCCTTTTCCCTAAAAAAAATTATACAAATTGAAAGTTTGTGTGGTTAAAAATTAAAATTATTGGAGGGGGTGGGTGGTGTAAAAATCCAAAAGAGGTAACTTTTAAAACTTTTTTTAAGAATTTTTTTTGGGGGGGGGGGGGGGGGGAGGGATGTGGTGGTGTAGAAAACCCAGAAAAGAAAATTAAAAACTTCAAAAAATTTGGGGGGGAGGGGAGGGGGTGGGTGTGATATGGGTCGCGCGGGGTGGGGGAGCGGGATGTGATGGTGTAGAAAATCCAAAAAAAAAATTCGGGGGGGGGGGGGGGTTGGGCGTGGGGGTTGGTGTGGTATGGGGTGGTGGGGTTGGGGTGGAGTTGGTGCGGCTTGGGTGGGTAATTTTCTGAAAATGTTTTCTACCAACTAAACGAACATGAGAAAATAAGTAAGAAATTTACTTATTTTCCACTACCCAAATGAACATGAGAAAACAAGTAGAAATTCACTTATTTTCCAAGAACACATTTTCCTCCATACCGAACACACCCTAAGTGTCTTACTTTTCTTTTTGGTCTATCTCACAAAAAAGTGTCTCTTTCTATATTTAGTAAGTTTTCCAATTTTGATATTCTACACAGCAAGTTTAAGATCACAAGATTTTAAATCACAAGATTTAAAAAATTACACATATCATTAAATTAAGATCACAAGATTCAAAAGTCTCCATTTGTTTCATAAATTCCGTGTCTATTCAAATTAAAACACTTAAATTGGGACGGAGGAGTGAAATTATTAATCATTTCACCACTTAATTACCCGTGTTTTATGTTAAGCTTGTATTATTACTCCATATTTGACGTAATCTATTTTTAAAAATAGTTCAAATATAACATGCTTCCTACATAAAGGGATCAAAAATACACATTTCAAGTAACTAAAGGTTAAATATATTTGTCAGATATTGCAAGGACTAAAATTAAAATTTATTAATAATTAGAGGACTAATAGTGCTAGTACCCCATATATAAATAAATCTGGTTGTTGTTTAATTTTGTTTTATTAGGTGGAAATTACTTCAAAGGCCTATTGAGGCAAAATGAAAAAGGAAACTTGGGTTCATAATATTCTTTATTGATGAATTACAAAATATTCTGCAAATGCAAATGCTCAAATGCATAGATGTTTGTTTCAATCAAAAGCCACCATTATGTTTTATTCTGATAATTCAGAGACTGAAATCAGCACTTTGGACTGTGCAAAACGTATATGAAGATATCAGATAGCTTCAAGACATCTTCGATGTAGTTCACTTTGCTTTTATTAGAAGGAATAAAAATAGGTGTAGTCATCATCTAGCTAGTTTTTCGAAGACTTTAATCGATACAATTTCTTGATTTCTACATGGCTTGTACATAAAACTCATGACTCTTTTACTTTGTTATCAAATGAATGAGTAGGTCAGCTTTTGATTAAGAAAAAAGGTCGGGATTGAGGCAACACACTTATCAAAATGCAAAAAGTAAAGATTAGGAGAAGTTGGACACAGTGTTTTACTTTTCAGACATATACCGTACTCCCTCCATCCTAATTTATGTGATTTGTCTGACCTTGCATAAAGTTTGAAGGCTTTTGAAATATGTGATCTAAACAAATCTTGAACATCTGTATGGCTATAAATAATTTCATTAAGGGTAAATGGAGAATTTAAAAGTTAAGTTGTTTTTAATTATAAAAATACGGCATTTTTCTTGGGACAAACTAAAAAAAAAAAAGGTATTATAAATTGGGAGAGGAAGAGTATGAGTTAGACCTATTAGGTCTAATTATTCTTTTAAGCTTACAAAAGCTCCAAAAAAGAGAGGAATAGGAGCCTGTTTGGATGGGCTTAAAAAAGCTTATAAGCAAAAAAAAAAAAAAAAAAAAAAAAACAGGGGTAGCTCAACTTATTTTTTTGGCTTATAAGCTGCTTTAGATAAGCTAAGCCAAACGGGTTCAATTATTTTTTGGGCTTATTTTAAGTACAAAATGGCTTTAAGCTGGCCAGCCAAACATTCATAAAAGTTGAAAACAACTTATAAGCCAATCCAAACGGGCTCTACGTATGTTTAGTAATGAGAATGTAAGAAGAATTATTTTCTTGAACACTTACAGAATATACAAAAGTATAGAATCAATTACTATCATACAAATCATCAATATTCAGTTTTCTCCCAACTTGTTTAATTCTGAAACTTGGAAACGAAGCTCTAGGAGTGATCAGTGTTAGGTTCTTCAGTTCAGTTCTTCAAAATTTTAATCAGATACTTCGATTTTCGGTTCTTCACTTATATATACCGAACCAAAATTAGTTCGGTTCAATTTTTCTCGTTCTGTTTGGTTCTTCGATATGAGCCTAAAATTGTATAGGGTAAAAATCAACACGACACATGGCAGTTTTAGGCATTGATGCGTGGCAAGTAAGATTAGTTGCGGATTTGGATTAGGGTGAAGACCCGGAGATGGTTAACCGCACATGACCGGCATAAGTAAACCTGTCAAATTGCTAAGGACAAAGAGAAGCAGTTATTTATAGGGAAAAGGGTCAAAAATACCCCTCTACTTTGGAAAAAGGGCAAAAATATCATCCGAACTATTTTGGGTCAAAAATACCCCTCTCATCCTTAAAGTTTTTCAAATATGCTCGCCTTGACGGAAATTATCCCCCCGATCCTAATCCGAAATTATTTTTAAACCATTCATCATTTAAACCCGACTCAACTAAATAATAACCCATAAGATCCCCTTATACCCCCAATATGTAAGTTTGAAGTTTGAGGGAATAAGGGGATCTTATGGGTTATTATTTAGTTAGGTCGGGTTTAAATGATGGAGCGGGTTTAAAAAATAATTTCGGATTATTTTGAGGATAATTTTGGCCAAGGCAGGTATATTTGAAAACTTTAGAGGATGGGAGGGGGTATTTTTGACCCAAAATAAGTTCGGAGGATATTTTTACCCCTTTTTTCCAAAGAGAGTGGGTATTTTTGACCCTTTACCCTTATTTATATCAGCTATTACGTATCCCGTCCGAATATGCAGCCAAATTTTACTCCTTTTCTATTAAAGGCCATTTATTATTCATTTAATGTACATTAAGAGTGAATGATTCTCAGCCCTTGACCCCTGAATTCGCCCCTATAAAAGGGACCCAATCTCAATGTTGAAAGGGCATCCAATCTACTTAACAATTTACCCCTTACTCATTTAGCAAAATATTAGCAATCTCATTTGTTTTACCATCGGTTACTCACTGTTCTTCAAGGCGTGAACTCGTCCCGAAGACACCCATTGAGAGATTCCTCCAAGCTCAGGCTATCCAAGCTAATTTAGCTTTATTATTGATTTCTAGTTACTTGATTTTTCCTTATCGTTACTTTGTCATTTTCATTATTTTTGTTAATTACACAAATCAATCCACGTATCCTTTAAACCACTAACCAATTCAACTATTACTTTTTAGGGTAAACAAAAATATTTCCTCAGCAACTAACTCCTAACTCCTAAAAAAATATTTCCTCAGCAACTAACTCCTAACTCCTAAATGCAGCAGCTAACACCTAAGGCAAAACTCTAAAATGCAGCAGATTAAGGCATTAAGCAAAGCCAGCAAATACCTAACTCCTAACTTTGTATGCATAATGCAATGTTGCCTGGTCTGCTAAGTCTAGTCAATTTGTGGACTCTGTTGACATTTTCCTGCCATGAGCTGGTTTAGAAACATCTCTCATTTCTTATTCACTATAATATATGTGTTGTCTTGCGTATAAATTTCTGATATGTTCATCGCCCTATTATTTTACATCTCTTTCCCTGGATATCTCGGAAATGATGTCCAATTATGTCAACTTCAACCACGTGAGCTTGCATATGTTAAGTCTCGATACTCATAAAATGTGATATTAATTTAAGTAAAACTTTGTGCTAATGAAAGGTTGATGGAGGGTGAACATATTGGTTCTTTCAACCTTGTAAACCCGGGAGAGTCCACCATGTTAGAGCTTGCCGAGGTAAGTCGTATTTATTGATGCATAATGAATTAGTTTTGGTGCTTTTGTTAGAATTGTTTATTAAATGTGGACTTAACATTAACTTATTATTACATTTTAGCAAAACGGGTTGAATGTTAATAGTTGGTGGATAAGACAGGCTATTTATTTATGTGGATTCTATGATGGGCTTGAGTCATTTCATGTAATAGTTGTGGGCCGGTAATAATGTAGGCTTGTTGGAGACCGGTGAGCCTGTAATGAAGAGGTCACTAGGTTTCACTCAAACGCGCGCTTTCACTCAGAATAATAAAGATATTTGGTGAGCATGTAATGGAGAGGTCACTAGGTTTCACTCAAACGTACGCTTTCACTCAGAGTAATAAAGATATTCACTATAATATTTCCTCATAAGTTATCCCAATACATAAATTCTATTCGAAGTTCCTTTAACCTTATTATCCAAAAAGTAAATCAAAAGAAAATTATATGTTATTTGAAGTAATGCATAAAGATTTTGTCAGATTCCCATCTTTTATACCTTTGTCTTATTTATATATTTTTATGGTTGTCTTATACATAACTAAGAGTGTCCAATGGGCGAGGAGAAAATGGATAAGCTTAGACTCTCGAGGGAAAAAAAAAAATTAAAAATTTAAAAATAAAAATTGAAAAAATAATTAAAAAAAGAGTTAATCATGTTTTGTAGCTTTTACACTTCTGAACCGAGGGCAATTGATGGGTCATTTTGGGCTGATGCTTTTTGATGGATCAATTTGAGCTAGCCTAAGAGCCTGTTTGGATGGGCTTAGAAAAAGCAGCTTATAAGCCGTTTTCAGCTTATAAGCCAAAAAAAAAAAAAAAAAAGTTGGTATAGCCTAACTTATTTTTTTCAACTTATAAGCTGCTTTAGATAAGCTAAGCCAAACGGGCTCAATTATTTTTTTAAGTTTATTTTAAGCACAAAATGGCTTTAAGTGAGGTCACCAAACACTAAAAAAAAAATTTTTATAAGCTCAAAATTTCGAAGCAACTTATAAGCCAATCCAAACGGGCTCTAAATCAGTCTATCTTCAAAATCACTCTAGCTCAAATTCATTAAAGCTTAGGCAGGTTGAGCGAGTCAAATGCGTTTGGGCTAATTTTGTCACCCCTACTCCTGAGACATCAAACGATCACAGACCTGCTCTTCATGAAACTGTGGTTTCCTTTGCCACCTTATCGACACGTGGGAGACAAATGTTATTTTCAAAAATAATTTACTGCAGTATGTGGTAAATTTAAATTTATGCATCAATTCAAATCAAAATTGATAGCCATTCATTAACCGATCAGTCTAATTAATTAGGTTGATTGGAAAGACAAGGCAAAACGTGCAAAATTTCTCAACAGGTGTTTAGTCAAATTATTGCAGCAAGGCTCGATCAAATGAGTCATTTTAAATGACCAAATGCACCAGATTTATTAAGCAACAACTAGGCAGCACCAGCATTAACTGAAATGTCGAAATATCGAGATTTTAAAATAGAGTACCCAATTGAATACTGAAGTTCTTTTTAAAATTATCGTCATCAGACTGAAAAATCAAAATCGAAGAACCAAATTGTATACATGTCAAGAGATAGCTCGACACGTGATAGGATGGTAATGGAGCACGTGGCAATTGAAGGTGGAACGTTGCTATTCATTTCATTTAATTAGAATGAGAAACCCCGGATACATCCGGAGCAAGCCCACCGAGGCAATTGTACCGGATCATTAATGGAAGAATAATGTTGTGTGTAGGTTCAGATTCGAAGCAAACATTACGATTCAGAATTAAAGCGGCATTTATTACCCATTATTATTCATTATTACAATTTAATCACAGCTTAAGAGTTGATATATCTGTACTATAAAAGGAGCCTAACAACCCTTGAAAAGCATCATCGAATAACACTTACTAATATCAATTATTTACACTATATAGCTCAGCCTTAGCAATTTGTTTACTTAGACATTCTTTTTTGCACCGAAATACTTTGCAAGGCCAGAGCTCATTATTGTTCAACCGGAGGGATTCCCATTAGAGAATTCATTCTAAGGATCAAAGAAGCCAAATCTTAATTATTTCATTACTGCTTCTTTATTTCATATTGATTTTATTCAATTGGTTTCTATAATTGTCATAGGCTATTTATTCACTATTTATAACAAAGCAAACCACATATCCTTTAAACCACAAACAAATTCAATTGTTCTCTCTTTTTAGGGTAAACAGTTTGGCGCCCACTGTGGGGCTAAAGATAATAATGATATTGTTTTGTTGCTCTAATTATTCTACTTATCACTTTTAAATCTCTATCACCAGGTAAATCTTGAAAAATGACAAACACTGAAAACCAAGTTGATGGAGTGTTGAATAACTCGGATGCTCATGAGAGAAATCCAGCAGCTGGAGAGGATAGGGCGAGTAACCAACAGGCCCCCATTTCA
Source organism: Lycium ferocissimum (assembly GCF_029784015.1). NCBI lineage: Eukaryota > Viridiplantae > Streptophyta > Magnoliopsida > Solanales > Solanaceae > Lycium > Lycium ferocissimum. The sequence continues at coordinate 61,520,090 of NC_081346.1, read as the reverse complement.
CCCCGAGGGTCCAAGCACACTGGAGATGATTTGATCCCTAATGACGATCATGAAGAAGAAATGGTTGCGAAGGCAGACCCAGTGATAGCACAAATACTGGGCCTGCTGGAAAAAGCAGCAGAAGGCTATTGTGGACTTGCAAGCAGGGAGAAATAATGCTGGAGTTAATCCACCCAATGCAGAGGCAGAACACGGAGAAGGCAGTAGTGATGTCGTAGCAATGGCGCGGCACCTGAGGTTATGCAGTACCTGGAGGCTCTTTCTAGTCGGTTGGAGAAAAAAGAGAAAGAATTAAATAGCCGGTTGGATCGGAATGAACAAGAATTTAAGGCGTAAAGAATTAAATAGCCGGTTGGATCGGAATGAAAAAGAATTTAAGGCGTTCAATTCTCGAATAGATCAGATTCCAGGAGCCCCAACAGTACTGAAGGGACCGGACTCAAAAATATATGTGCAGTTTCCATACCCGCTGAGCGCAGCGCCTAAATTAATCCCAAAGAGGTTCAAAATGTCGGATTTGCCCCAATATGATGGGACCACGGATCCTCAAGAGCATGTGATACCTCGTACACATGTGCCACTAAAGGAAATGATATGCAATCGGATGAAATTGAATCCATTTTGCTCAAGAAATTTGGCGAAACATTGTCCAAAGGAGCAATGAGTCGGTACTCATTGCTTCCAGAGCATTTGATCCATTATTTCGAAATGCTTGCGGATGCCTTTATCAAAGCACATGCTGGAGCAAAGAAGGTGTCAGCAAGGAAAGCAGATATATTTAATATTTCCCAAGGCAATGACGAGTTGCTCCTTGAATTCGTTATAAGATTCCAAAAGGAATGGATGCTGCTACCGGTTGTTCCCGATGAATGGGCAGCGGAGGCATTTTTCAAAGGATTGAATCCTAAAAGTTCTAGTGCCTCGTTAAAATTAAAAAGAAAACCTATTGAAATTCCCTGCTATAACATGGGTAGAAGTTCATAAAAGGTACGAGTCAAAAATCCAAGTGGAAGATGACCAATGAGGATTGTCGACTGGATCAACTGGTTGGAGTCGGAACTATGACCGACCAAGAAAGAATGTTGATTATGATTCCAGATTTGGAAAAGATAGATATCAGCCGTATGGTCAGCAGGAAAGGCCTCGCTCGAGCCAGAACAGAGTCAGAACAATCAGTATGAAAGACCAGTTTCTGATAGGAAGGGTGACTCAGGTCAAAATAGATGAGGACTACAGCCTAAGACAATAACAATTGATTTTGTTACAAGTAGAACAGAAAATCCATGGTTGTCGGAGTATAACTTTAATATTGATTTGGTGGAATTCGTTGTCGCGATAAATAAGATCGATGGTGTGAAACGGCCCAGACCAATGAGATCAGATCTAGGCCAGAGAGACATGAGCTTGTTTTATGATTATCATGGAACTCATTGACATCGAACGGTTGAATGTCGACACCTCAGGGATAAGGTAGCACGATTGTTGAAGGACGGTCACTTAAGAGAGTTCATGAGTGGCAGGGCCAAAGACAACTACGGAAAGAATAAGGACTTAGTCGAGCAAGAGCTTCAGACTGAATCACGTCATGTTTTAAACATGATAATTAAAGATCCCAAGCAAACTGAATAAGTTCCAGAATGGGAGCAAATTATTCTTTTGATCAGCAGCCGATTTTTAAAAAGAAGGTACACCTGGGCACCAAGTTAGCCCTAGAGCTCAGGTTTGATTTTCTTAAATTTCTTAAAGATAATATCGATTGTTGTGCTTGGTCCCATTTAGGAAAAACAGGGATTTCGTCGGAAGAAATATCTCCGGTTGATGAGGCGGCAGGTGTTCTCAGATGAAAAACTCTGCTACTTAAGCGGAAGGAGGTGTTATCAATGGGGAACAAAATTATAAAGGAAATTTCACCTCATCCCAATGATTTGGTGATTTCTGCTTTGATTAATAATTGTGTAGTTTCCGGAGTGGCAGTTGTTCCTAGAAGTGCGGTGAACATTATTCAAGAGGGAGTCATAGAATAGTTGGCAGCAATGGGTGAAATTGAATTATCTAAGAATGGAACCATTGACTTAGTTAAACCTGGAGTTGTAGAATTGTTGGTAATAAACGGAGGCAGAGAAATGAGTACAAAATTTTGAGTAGTAGATGGATTCATAGATTTTAAGGTTGTATTGGGAAAATCTTAGATTCAAATGCCGTAACCTCAGTTTTGCTCAAGCGATTGGAATAAGAGAGAAATAGATTGAGATAAGCGAAGGGCTGTTTAGTTGGACAAGACCACAGGGAAGGAATTTGTGCCAAATAGTTGCAAGCCAAAGTAGTTTGAGGTAAGTTTTTAATTCTTTGAACGATTCTTTTCAAGAAAATTTCAGCATTTATTGCAGGAGCAAAGGGGTATCGGTTCCCATAAAGGATTGAGTCTGGAAGGGTTCCCGGCAAGGATTGAATCCGGAAGAAAGGGAAGATCACAAGGTTATCTGGAGGACTTAGAGAACACATGTTGCACTCTTTTTCCCTTCGTCCAGTATTTATCCCTAAAAACAAAGAAAGGGTTTTTCCGGTAAGGTTTTTAGTGAGGCAGCAACACGCGTGTTACTTTGGATGAAAAGTCGAAAATGATATCAAAGAGCTTTCAAGAAAAGCGGCCGCAAGAATTTTCAAATTCAAGAGTTGTAGCAACAACATTAAAAGTTAGATGTTGTAAGAATTGGGGACTATTGGCCAAGCACTAAGCTGGTTAATCAAAGTTTGTACAATCACTATGAATTTGTTTCTCAAAAGCTTGATTTACAGCAAAAAGAGAATTATATCGGTCAAATAGACTTTTCAAGAAAAACTTTGATTGAGAGTTATGCATACTCGAATTATATACAAAATTATAAGTTTGCACTTAAACAAATAATGCCCAAATGAATTGGAGACGTCTTGTAACGACTCACTTGGTCGTTATAGTCTTTTCGGCACATTTTTGACCTTTCCCAGAGCTTGTTAGCTCACTTTTGACCCGAGGGGACCATTGACATGTTTCTCAAGGTATTTAGATATTATTTGGCTGACTTTTTGAGAAATATGGGCTTAAAGCAAAAAGAGTTGACTCAAAGTTGACTTTTGGGTAAACGGACCTTTTTCGAAAATTCATCGATTTCGACAGGTCCGAATGGTCATTTAGAACTTGTGTGCATATCTAGTTGGGTTCTAATACACTCGGTGCATTTTGAGACTCGAGTTGGGAAGTTGGATTGAGGTATCGGGGGTTGACTCGGTCAACGAGACCTCCGCCCAACGGGTACGTTCGTAGCGTATTTTTATGTGTGCCTGCATATATGGTATGTTAGCAGATGGCCTCGAGTGATGGTTGGGATTTCAGTTTGTGTGATTTTAGGAATTCTGGTGTCTGGTGCCCGCTATAGCGACACGGAACCGCGGCACGACAATTCCCCATGGTGGTTGTGTGTATTTTCATGGCTGACCGTCACAGCGGTCTGAGTGTCTGTCGAGGTGCGACCGCCGCAGCAATCCCATTGTTGCGGAAGCGTTATCGGGCAGGTTATTTCATTAAATGAGTAGTAAAAGCTCTAAGTGCCTCATTCTTTATTATTCCAACTTTAGAGTTATTGAGAACATTTCAAGGTGCTTCTTGGGAGAAACTCCTGGTGGTAAGTTCTTCTATTTCCTTTACTATTCCATTGTCCTTAATCACTTTAGGATTCCATTATCATGATAGTTTTTTAAGGGTTTGATGATTAAAAGAGGGTTCTCTGAGTTCTTCTTTCTAGGCTTCTAAACCTTGATTTATTAATTGGGTTAGCTTATTTAAGCATGAAATTGATGACTAGAACCTATGATTGCATGATTCTTCTGGCTAATTTATGGGATTAGAAGTTAGGGTTTATACCCAAATTTGAGAGTTTTGCCTAGAAACCAAATTTAAGTAAATTGTTTGTTCTCCTAGCTTGTAGTTGATGGGAATTGATCATCTAGAGTGTTAATTTCATGTTGCAACCTTTAGATTCCTAATTTCCCCTTTCTAGTTCATAAACCTTATTCCATAGGTTGGGAATTTGGGTCTTGAATAGAAGTAGGGTTTGATTGATGTTCTTCTTGATTCTAATTTCATGATTCGAATAAGCTTAGACTTTCAATATCTCGAGGCTCGAAGGAAAGGACAGACTAAGGTGTGATTGTTAGAGATTTTGCTGTTCGGTCTTCCAGGTAGGTTACGATTTACCCTGTGGTGAGACTTTGATTGGCGAAGGATATATTTAGATGATATTCTCAGAGAATGCATATAAACCTTCGGGTATGAAGTTGGGTTGGATATTTCCTTAGGTTGGGCCCTGTTGTGTGATTTGGGGCTAGCCACCCCGTTGTATTGTGACTTATATTGTTCTATTGTTGTTGACTCAATGTCACATGGAAATAGTAGATATTGGTGACTAGTGATATATCTTGATGATAATATTGTAGCACCTTGCTTGTTGTCGTTGAGATGAGGATAGTAATTCTATTATGACATATTGTGTAGCCTTTTATGGATATTGTTGGTGTGCCCTTGCGTGGTACTTTTGATATTTATTTGATTATTGACATTGAACTCATACATTGTGCGCATTCTCATCCTTCATGATATACTGTTGATACATTGATGATATTTAAGGAAACACTGTTATGAGCTGGGCTCAGCTGGATGAGAGTGACGTGAGGACTGATGTCCGATGTTTATCTCGAAATCAAGGTATGAGTCTTTGGTAGCGATTGCCGAGGTTGTTGCCAGAATTGTGAGGGTATATGGACTTCGCGGGTCCCTCATAGGTTATGTTGCCGAGATATGATGTTCCATCATCGGAGTACATGTGTACGGTGCATATGCATTGCATTCACACTTCATACATTATTGCATTGCATTGCAAAGTACCATGGCTTCTATTGTGATATTCTTATGATGTATTTGTGATATACGTGTTCGGATTGAATGTACTGAGACTTGGCACATTTGGGTTTAGATGCTATAACATAGGTGATAACGTGTACTTGGTTACTGGCTCGTGATTGACTTATGCCTTGTTGATTTACCTGTTTATCTTACTTTATTTCCTTGATATATGTTAGATAATCTTAGTCGGCCTATGATACCTATCCATTCTTGTTGTTTGTACTGACTTGCACTTGCTGCATTGTTTTATGAATATAGAGTTCCAGGTGGGATCGAACTATACTCCTCATGGCTGATAGTAGTTCGAGGATTGATGTTTAGAGTCTTATAAGGTGAGCTCGAGGACGTTCGCCGCCTTGAAGATTCTTCTTTTATTTATGTCTTACTTGATATTCTGAGACATATTGAGACTATTGATGTATTATTATTACTTCCAGACTTGTAGATTCTAGTTAGATGCTCTTGTCTGACTAGACTAGATTCTGGGGTGTATTTCCTTACTTCCGCATTTTCCTTATATCATTATTTTAAGACTTACGTATTTCTATCTCTTCCGCTTATTTATTTATGTATTCATGTTTTTAAGATTGTCGGGATAAGGGTTCGCTTACCAAGGTGGGAAAGGTCTAATTTTTGACCTCCCATAACTTATTTTAATTACCCAGAGTCTTTGGATGTCAAACAGAGTGGAATATGTATTTTTTGAAATCAAAATGATTTTATAAAAATTATTTAGATAATATTCTACCATTCTCACTTGGTAAAATAATTTCTTTAATATTATAAATCATTTAGAAATTAATTTACATATTATTGCACAATTATGATGCATTTGCTAAGATTAACCAAGAGATTTTTTTTTACAACAATTATTTATTTAATTGTCTAAATTGTTAAACGATCAATTAGCAAGTATTTTACTCTATTTAATTCAACGAATCTAATTAATTAACCGAATTAATCATTTTACTCCTCAATTCTCAATTTTTACATATTCAATTTATTAGAATTTTATCATAATTAGTTGAGCATTTAATTGTGATTAATTCTATAAATTGTTCACTATGTGGCAAATAATGGCTACAATTGAAATAACTAATTGTTAGTTCAATTATGGCCTTAATTGAAATAGCCAAATTCATTGGTGTAAGTTAATTAAGGTCATTAGCCTCTAATTTGTTTGTTAGTTTAATTAGGACCTTAATTGAAATAGCCAAACTCATGGTTTAAGTTTAATTAAGGTCATTCTTGCAAATTAGCTATTAATTGGTCAATTCGTTATTTTCGGGTCACAATTAATTAATGGACATTACTTCAATTTGGCTACTTATTAAAATTTGCATGTATGCCCTCCCCGTATACATGTATACACAAATATACACATGTGTATACATATACACACATGTATATCATGTATGCATATATATCAAACCAAGCCCTTTGTAATTGCTTCAAAATTTGGCCGGGCCCAACCTATTAAGGGATTGACCTGGCCCACTTTGTTTATTAAGGTGTAATACCCCTATCTTCTCCCTCATTTTCATGCCAACCACCCCTTAACCCTTACCCCTTTTTCTCCTAAAAACCCTAGCGCCGCCTGGCTTTTCTCTTTCTCTCTCTTCGTCATCCACGCCTTAAATGGCAAATTTTCAGAAGGCAACAGCCTTGTACAGGCTTTGCAAGGCCGAGAAAGGCAAAGCATTAAATGTTTCTGCCATTTCTCACCTAATCTAACCACAAAAATAGTATAACCCTCCCCCCCTCTCTTTTCTTTTGCTTAAATGGTCAAAACTCCATAAAACTTTAATTATTTATTTTTGTTTGCATTTGTTTGAAATCACGGGTGATTGGTTCATGAGAAACCAAAGGGATTGACCCAATTTTAGGTCGATCTCGACCCTTGATGTGTTTTGAGAGTGAATCTTGACCTTTGAATGTTGAAGGTGGCTGATTCTCAAAGATTTGTGAAAGTCCCACATCAGTTTGGGATTTAATTATATGGTTTGTGGGGTTCTATATAAAGAACCCCCAATCCTTCATTTTGAAGACACCGAATATCACAATACATTCAAAAAACTCGAAATTCCTGAGTTTTTTTAGCACTTTGCTTCAAAACTTTAATAGTTTGAGTTAAGTTTGATTTTAAAGTATTTTTGTTCTTGTGTGGGTTTGTGGCTGAGTATTGGAATTAAGGAGGCAAAAAGGATCTTCCAAGTTAAATCTCGATCTACACCTGTGCATACAAGAGGTAAAATTCCCTTCCTTTCTATTTAGTTTAGTTTGGTTTTATTTTGTTTTGCCATGCTTGTTTGTTGCTGCTTTGTTTATGTTTAGCTCAACATAATTAGGTTGTGATTACTGTTAGCAGTTAGTTTAATATGCTTTAATATGTTTTACTGTTAGTCCTGCCCTGATTAGAGTTTAATATGATTTAATAGCTTGTAAGTTAATTGCTTGTTTATTGTAGTAAGCATGATAAATGGCTGTGTTTTTTTTTTAGTTACAATATGATTAAGGATGAGTTATGGCAATTTCTTTAACTTGCATTAGGTTTGTTTGAACTTACCTAGACTTGAACTATGCTGATTAAGACTAAAAAGTGATATTTGACCTGATTCAATAAGTGAACAAGACCATCTGTATGCTCCCCTTTATGACCCTCCCATGTTAAGAAACAAGTGAAATTCATGTATACTTGTATGATGAATCTTGTATATGTGTTATACCTGCAATAATATTCTAATTTATGTGGATTTTTGGGTCTGTATGCACTATGTATGTTGATTAGTTCATCTTTTTTTACCCCTTTACTTGGTCTCTTTGTGATGCTGTTCAATTTTTAAGGTTTAAATGTCTTAATATGTTTTCTCTCTGCTATTTTTCCCTCAATTGGATGACTTTACTTCATGATGTACGAGGTAATATACTCAGGTATACAAAGATATACTCAGTTCTGTATACATACAAGTTGTATACGGGTTGGTATATTCAATATACAAGGGTGTATCACTCATATAACTTATTAATGTTGGCTGTTGTCGAGTCCATTTAATCTTTGGGCCTGTCACTGGGTCTCTTCTTGTGTGCTAAATATGAGTTATATTCGACCCAGTCTGCTTATTCCTGTAGTGACCTATTGGGCCTTGAATTCTTCCTTTTTGATAACTTATTTGGGTTTGGATTCGTTCTGTTTGATAGAAACTTGCCGGTTTTATATCATCTACATTTTTGCTCGATTTATATGTCTTGTTTCGTCTAATTACGTCTTTGTTTGAGTACTTAGAATAGATATTAATCTTTATCCCCTTTTATGTTCCATGTAAAACCCATTCTGGGCCATTCGAGCCACCTTTTGCATTGAACCCTATTGGGCCAAAGGCCCAACAACACTTCCTTCATCGAGTCCATATGGCAAGGGAAGCTAATATTGTTTTGAAGGCCCAGTCATGGGTGAAAATGACTCAAAGACCCAGCTATGAGTGAAAATAGCTAACTGGTGGGCTTAGGTATGTCCACCAGCCTAATCTTTCTTTTTATATTCATTATTTGTGCAGAAAATGTGTATTTGTAAATACTTGATAATAGTGTAACCCATGTGAATGTTAGAACTTAGGAAACACATAGTATTTTAGGAAAGTCGCCCTAAAGCATTTTCAAACTCGATTAATGTTAAAATTGCATGAATTCGGATACTTAATTTGATGTTGCTAAGTTTAAAAATGGTTTAGTAATAAGGCTAAATGATCTTAAAAAATGACTAAGTAGCAATTTTGGGCCTTCCGTCCTTAGAAAATCTGATATGGACAATTGTTTTGGGCCTTAAGCCCGTGATCAAATGGTAAATTGTTTAACGAGGCCTTAAAGCTGAATTTGGGTTAGAACAAAAACTGATTTCAAAGTGTGTTGTGACTGTAAAAATGATAAGAGACAACTTTTCGAATCTGGGCTAATTATTAAATAAAAGAGGTACCACAGTTGGATATTTTCAGAACACTAATTGACGACTTCTGGACTTGAAATAAGTTTAGACAATTTGGAAAAACTGGATTTGGACTTAGACAAAAAATCTGAAGGAAATAGAACTGCTTTGGGCCTGGAAGCCCATGACTTATTTGGACTGAAAAAGAAACAAAGGAAGAAATGCATTGGGCCGAGTTTGAGGCATGTGGATCTGGACTTAGAATATTATTTGACCTTGTGGGCTTCAATGGTAAAAAATGGACAAATGAAACTTGTAATTTTCTTTATATATATGTGTATAAAAATCGGAGATATACTTCATATTTTTTATATATACGTATAATAAAACCCGTAAGAACTAAACTCATTTTATTAGTACTAAAATAGTAGTGACTCTACTGGGGAGAAATCCCGGGTGTGTCTTAGTGTGGCAATAAAGTGAATTGAACACTTACGCGGATTTTTAAACCCAAAAAACCCTCGTCTAAAAGGGACTTTTTGCCAAATTTTTTCTTGAAATTATGCTACTAATGAAATGACACTTTGTGGGAACTTAAACAATTTTTAAGCAGATAATTACAAAATCACATATTGAAGCTCGTCGGTCAACCGTATTCTACGGATCTTTAATACTAGGGTGCGTAAAACCTTCCATCGGGGATCACCAGAACCCTTACCTCGAACTTCGGTCTAAAAGACTTTTTCTCTTGTTTGAAAAACTCTTTAAACCCGATTTTCCTAGTTTTCCTTAAATAAATTAGGTGGCCACTGTAAAATACTACAATCCAATTATAGCACAAACAACCTCTTAATAGCTTTTATGCACCCGCGTAAAAGTGAATCGTAACAGATGACGATTTTGCTGGGGATTTTCTAGGTTCTAACCATAAGAGTTTCAATTTAATGTGATTTTTTACTGTATTTATTTGCCTATTTATTTAATTTTCGCAATTATAACTGTCATTCATTCTCATCTTATAAACTCCGCCACTCCTGGCAAAAAAAATGATTTCAAAGGGTACACGCTAGATCGCGGTCTAGCCTTCACTAAAAAACACAAAATACCTTTTCTTTGGAATACGTTGAACGTTAAGTTGGAGTACAGTCACCCAACGGCCGACAACGGTTCACCCCGAGTAGTCCGCTCGGGTCCAAGATCAATTCGAAAAACTTACTCTTGCATATGCCTAGGTTAAAGCTAAGCCAAATTCAAATATGAAATAGACCAAGTGGTTTGGATATTTTTGACATACACAAACCCGATAGGAAGACTACCCCGTGTCAAGTACGGTCGATGACCCGAAAAACACCGTATGTCATATTATGTGCTATTTGGAAACATGTAATGTGCCTATGAATGGAGCCATTGCCTGCGGGGAGGGGGGGGGGGGAATTGACCTTGACTTCTATTTTGTAGATGTCGATCAACTTAAGTTTTGACTTGATTTTGACTAGACCGGAGTTAATGCGTATTTGGTGGGGCCAAATGTCCTCGGAAGAGAAAAAGGGGATTTCATGTCATTTAGGAAATCTGACATCCATCATGACTATAACGGGTTGCAAAAAATTGATAGTAGTAATTACCGCATTTTGGGACAGAGATAGGATGGTTTTCCAATTTGGGGACGACGTCGTGATGATGTCGACTTTAGAGGAGTTCAGGGATGTGTTGACTAGCGTAGTCTCGGGATTGAAAAGAAGAAAGAAACCCGACCAAAATGCCTTAATCCTAGAAAAACCCACCTATTCCCAAATTTGAAAAATGCTTTCCTTGAACTACTCTAATTGGGCCCATGGCCCCGCCATACCCTTTAGAGAGTTATACAAAAGGTTTGGAAGCCCAAATGGATTTGCGGAGCATCCTGGGGAGTTCAAGACCTATGCTGAATGGGCGGCCACCATACCTTTAGCTTTCGCTATTTGCTTTTTGCGAACCATGATTTTTCCCAAAGATTGGTCCTTAGCCATTGACACCCGAGTCATTTCGGTCACCCATGCCATCTTCTACGGCATAACCCAACAAGAAAAAACTAAATACTTTGACCTAATCCCAATCATCCTAGCCGATTTGTACCGAGCCTTGAGCCTCTGCCGAAACCACTACAAATACTTCCAAGGCTGTAACTTACTCCTACAATGGTGGATCCTTAAGCTCATGATCAAAGTTAGAGGTGAACAACACTTAAGTAAGCTAGCTAAAAAGGTTGGCCTCCTTGATTTTTGTCTGAACTTCGGGGAGCAAAACAGACAAAGTTTTTCCAGGTTGAAAGAGGAAAGCATTCAATGGATATTCCACAACTTCGTGTCTGATAAAGTTATGGTTAAGGGTAGAAAGTATCCATTCTTACCGCTTATGGGGATCCAAGGGATTCGCCCTTATGCGCCTGCTAGGGTCTTGAGACAATTTGGGAGGATCTAAGTCGTATCCCAGGTCAGAGGCATAGGAGATTTTATAATTGAATATGACATCGATAGACCGCCGAGGGCTTTGGATTATGTATGAGAATGGAAGGATCGCATGAGTTGGGGTAGGTCCCGATACCTTAGCCGAAGATAGGTTTCATCGGGGTTGTGTTGTAGAGTATAAAGATTGGTTAAGGGCCGACCTACAAGTTACACTTCCTCCCAGACCTATTCTCTGTAGTTGTGTGCAAGATAAGGATTCACAAGCTAGATTCGAGCGCGTTTGGTTCCTAGAAGAGCTGATGACAGAGATGCTACGTATTTAGAAAAGATTGAGCATGACAAATCCGTCATAGAGAGCCTGAGACATGAGTTGGAGCTTGCTAATGATTGTTTGGTTGAGCTCGATGATCGGATGAAGAGGACTTTAGATGATGTTGCTCCACTGACTTTCACACAGAAGGGATTTCTGATGGAAGCCACTTTGACATCGACCCATCTTCATATCCAGACTACCTTCTGAAAGGCGAAGAAGGCCAAGACCGACCGAGATCGGGCTTCATCATACACCATCGGAGGATGCTTTTGCTGATTTACTTTATGCATTGTCTTTACTTTATCTTTTGTATCCCTTCTAGGAAGAGTATTATTATTAATGATTATGGGGCAATGGTTTGATTCAAATGGCATATTTATGTTTCAAATGATTAGTATGTTTAGGAACGCGAGTAGTGTAAATTTTATAAACTGCTTTGTGTGACTCACTTGCTTTCATATGTTTCTCCTAAATGCTTAATTGATCTTAAGTACCGTCCACTCTCCCAAAGAAAAACAATGAAAAAATATACCCGTAGTAAGTCTAGCAACCTTCTCAGAATCTAAAGATGAACACCGAGAACGCACGCAGCTGGAAGATATGTGGAAGAATGAGGTATCGCTTCACCGAAAGATTCAGAACCTCGAAAAGCAAATTCGAGCAGTCAAGGCCAAGATAGAATAGGCTGATGAGTTAATGGATTCGACGAAACCAATTGAAACTCAAGGAGAGAATGTCCCTGATAAGGGAAAAGAAATCCTTCCCAAATACATCTCGATAATGGAGGAGTCCGAAGAGGAAGGAACGGAATCAGACCCGCAGGAACCTACCTAGCCATCAAGGGAGGCTGCCTCCACTGCGCCATTAAGCCCAAAAAGGGAAGGAACTTCTGTTGCACCATTAAGTCCTAGGGGAGAACCTGAGGAATGAATAGAGTATGTCCGACCAGCCTCGCCCGAATGGTGGGCTATTGCGCTGAAGCTTTGGATTGTCCCTACCGCGTCTTGCCCAAGCACATAATGAGTGAGGAGATGATGATCAAGTTTCGAAGCAAAGGGATAGTCAGTATCAGCAGGTTGCCACCGTGTGCTTTGATCTTCGCGCACAAAAGATGCCCTTATCACCGGGATCAGTCAGGGCACACCATCAACAAATTTTTGGCCTTCAAGAGAAGGCTCATCGAGCTGATAGATGAGAAAAGTATCACCAAGATGTGGGGCCTGTTGACACCTAATTTTTGACCTCCCATAATTTGTTTCAATCACTTAGAATCCCCGAATAATAAATAAATGAGCTGAGCATTTTTAAGTCTTAAATGATTTTTATAAATTGTCCAGATCAATATTTTTTCCCCTTAAATTAACAGAAAGAGATTTTCATGCATCATAAATTTTATTTAGAGATTAATGAGCATTTTTCATGATTTTTTTTTAAGTTTAATTAAAAAAGAAAAGGAGAGATAGAGGAAGGGTTTTTATTTAATTATTTAAAATTATTTTGCAAATACTTCTTTCCTTTTTTATTTCATCTTTGAAAATTTGAATAATTTAAATAATTTAAGTAGTTAACTATTTAGCCTTTTAAATTCTGATTTTTATATAATTTGCGTGATTTGTCAAAATAGGCGTAATTGCCCTTAAATGTTTTAATTAGGCTAATTAATTAATTAAGTGATAATTACTGCAAAATTGATCCTTTTATATAGACATTTTTTTTTTGCCTTGGCCAGAATTAATTTAATCAGTTGATAATTTAAAGAAATTAGAGTTGTTTTGCAAAATTAGCCTATTAACATTTGATTTGAAATAATAGGTCTAATTTAATTTCCAAAATTGATTTAAAAGGCCATAATTGAAATAATTTTGCTAGGCTAATTAATTAAGGCAATTTTGGCCCATTAACAAATTTGACCAACTTTTTAAAAATTATTTTAATCAAATAATTACGACCTAATTTTTCCCGTAATTAAAACTTTCTCCAATTTTATTTTTCTTTCTAATTATTTGTTTTTTGGGATTAGATATACCCAATGTATACACCATGTATACACATATATATGAAATATATATGTATACACTTGGTGTATACATGAAGTTAAGGCCCCATTTAAATTAAATTCGAATTTGGACCAAGTCCAGCCCAAGCCAGGCTATGACCCGGCCCAATCCCTTTTAATTAAACGATCAATATACCCCCCCCCCCTTTCACAAACGCCCCATTTTCATTTTTTCTTTCCCCCTACTCCTCTCTCTCTCTCTCTCTCTCTCTCTCTCTTTCCTTTCTCATGAAACCCTAGTAGCCGCCTAGGTTTTCCCCGCCTCTCTCATGCCTAAAATGGCATATTTACAGACTTGTTCTGACAAGCACAACATTTGCATGCTTATCACGGTGAAAGGGTTAAAGTATTACTCATTTTTCCTGTTCTTACTACCCATTATGGTAACGAATCCTTACTATACCTGTTTTTTTTTTTTTTTTTTTTTCAAATCTTTAGCCAAGATCGTCATTATCTTTTCTTTAAAGTTTATTTTTTCTTGCATTATTACTATTGGTTTGTGCTTATTGGGTCAGATCGACCCAAAAGGGCCAGATCTGACCGTGTGTTGGCTTGCCTTAATATCTGGGTCGTTGATTGGTGTTGCTGAGTTTGATTATATATAAAAAAAAAAAGATATTTTGTACCACATCGTTGTTATTTTGGTTTCAGTTGAACTTTGGGGTTCTATAAATAGAACCCCAACCCTCATACAAGAACAAGTTTGGGGAAGGTGAGAAAAATAGCAAAAAATATAGAGAAATTTGTGAGTAAAAAGAAGTGGAAAAACTCAGATTTTTCGAAAAACTTCTTAGTACAAGAATTTTTTTAGTACAAGAATGGCTGGGTTGCTGAGATTTGGAAGCACAGAGATTCCCAAATCTGTTCTTTTCTTGGCTGCGCACCGAAAAGGTAAACCTTAATTCATTTCATTTCATTTTGTTATTTAGTATTCTGCCTAGTTTAAATATGTTTGCAAGTTAGTTATGTTTATATGTCTCATGGTGCTTATTTGCTAAATATGCCTTATTTGGTCCTTACTTCATTTTTTTCGCGCGTATGGTTTCGCCGAGATTCGGGCTACTGCAGGTTCCAAAATCTGTTCTTTTCTTGGCTGCGCACCGAAAAGGTAAACCTTAATTCATATCATTTCATTTTGTTATTTAGTATTTTTCCATTTAAATATGTTTGTAAGTTAGTTATGTTTATATGTCTCATGGTGCTTATTTGCTAAATATGCCTTATTTGGTTCTATGCTTAACATATGCTTTATTTGACACAAACACAATAGGAATTAGTGTAAGTGTTATTGTGAAGTTCATTTAGGAAGTAGGCTGTTTGAACCACCTAATGATTTTTGTTTGTTCATGTGATCTTAAGATTCTTTGTTTACCATGAAGAAGGTTGTCATGTATGTTTTTGAAAGTCCCTTCCTTTCCCCTATCTTTCGAATGTTTTGTTAGTTCATTGAATATGATCCTAAGTAGAGTCAACATTGGAAGTTCAATTTATTTTTAAAGAAAAGAGATGCAGAGAGGCCTATGCGTGTCAGTATATATAACGTGGTGATTTGTCGTGTAACGTGTGTATTCATGATTACAAGCTAAGTCCCATACTTTGTTAATCAGTCATGAATTGCCCCTATTGTGAAGTGAAATCTTTTGTCAAAGTCTTAACTAGGCTATTTGAACTTGACTAGTTGGTTGGGACACAACTCCTGATGTGTTCACTTTCTTTTGAAAAACAAGTAAATAAATGAACACTTAGATAGAATGTGAACCTGTTTGCTGAATCTTTGAACATATAATAGTAGGTTACCGTATTTCTTCTTTCCTTTCCTCTTAAATGATCTTTCTCACTTAGAATAGAGTAAGACAAGATAAGTCAATGGTTTGTTTGTTTGTCAATTAATACTAAAACAAAGGAGTATCAGGTTCATGTTTTAAGCTTGTAGATTAGTAGTTTGTTTATGGCAGTATTTGTGGTTATGTTATCATCTAATATAGGCTAGACTATGTGTAATCACGTGTGATTTTTGGCAAATGTGTGCCAATTGTCCGTGACTTATTGTAAATCCTAGAACCATTATGATTAAGGCATTTGTCTATTTCCTTTTTTTTTTTTTTTGGTTTCAAAATGGTTTTCTTGACTGAATTTGTTGCCTATACACATGGTGTTCATAACCTGCTATGTTGGCTTACGTCACAAGTCTTTCACCTGAGAATAGTCTACTCCTAAACGTGCGTAGTTTGATAAAAAGGAAAATAAAATGGAAAGAAGTGATTAACTGTAGGAACTATAGGATTAAGTCCTAATTTAAAGACTGATTAAAGTTAACGTAGTTGACAATGGGCTAATAGATTGGCTGTCAACCTGTAGTTTAGTCATGATCATGTTGAAACTGAAAAAGTATAAAAAATAGAATGAAATGGTGTCTAAAAGAGAGGCCTGTTCTCTTATTTGTGATTTCTTCTTGTTGGTCCTGCCCTATCAGTGATTTTACTTAAAGGGTGAAGTAAATTTATTATAAAAAATAGACTGATATGCTACGCTTCGCATCCGTGTTGCTTTTCATCCATGTACGGGTCTTAATTTGCAAGATCATGTTGTTCCAATTTTATGAGTTTTAAGTGTTAAAAGAAGAAAACGGAAGAAGAACTTGGTTTTGATTTGTCTAAGTCTTTGAATACTTTGGGACTAAGGCCTTTGCCTCGAGACATGAATCCTTTCTCTCGCTTCCCCGTGTGTATGTTGGCCGATTTAATAATAATAACCCCGGTTTTCAAGCCGCTAGGCTTGAAGACGACAAGATAGATAGAGATTTTTTTTTATGATTTTAGTCTAAGTAAGTTAAGAGTATGTAGCGGAATGTAGTTAAGAAAACAATATTCGAGAACTTAAGAAAAACATTTGCCTTTGATCGCAAACTATCCAAACTTCTTTCGTGTACGTGGAAAAGTAATAAAATATCATACGTGGTAGGGCCGAGGTTGAAAACCACTGGCTGGGGTAGGGAAGGTCTTTTAAAGACATCTTAGGAGAGGATTGAGCAGTGGTCAAGCAAAGGTATCTTTTCTCCCAAAATAAAAGATTGTCATGGCATCCCTCTCAAGCCATGGGTATAACTCCTACCTTTTGCATTTTGGTGTTTCCTTGTCATTCTCGTCGACAGCTTATTTAATCCTAAAAGATGAAATTTCTTATACACTTGTTACTGTTCACTAGGACCGATCGTCCGGCTTTGTTGTATTTGTCCTGATGTGTCTTAAGAAAATGTTTGGATCAGTTGGATGATATATGATGATTTAGAAATTGTGATAAAACTAGAAAAGGGAAAAGCTTTTTTCAAAAAGAGAATACTGATTGTTTTGGCAAATAAAGTAGAAGAATTTTTAATATGAAGATGACATGATAACATATGACAGACATGATAACATATGACAAAGCTCTTTGACACTTTCGTTGGGTTAGGATCACGATTTAGACCCTAGCGTGGATTCTCAGTGTGCATTGACGTGGTTTCAACTTGTATTTTTGAAAGTGTGACGGCTCCCGCCTTTATCCCAAGTCCTAACGTCTCTTTAAAAATAGGGAGGTCAATGGTTTGCATTCATTCAGATACTCAGCGTAGGCCGATGGGTATATTTGACCCTTTTTCTTTGTGATAATTTCGACAACAAGTCATGCTTCCTTTCCATCTTCTTCTTTGAAATATGTTGTGAGTCCATTAATCTAAAGTCCTAGTAAAAGATAAAGCTGAACCTAATCTGGTTATGTTGGAAGAATTTGTTTTCCTTCTGTGCAGCATTAAAAGTTAGTCAAAATATGTGATACTTGTCCAGTTTTGAAAAAATGAAGATTAAGATAAGGCCACAACTAAGTTAGGTGCATCCCTTTACAATCAATTTAGACCTTTCTGCAAATGAGATAGAATCAAGAGTAAAGGTTAGAAAAATTCTAAACTCTGAACTTAGAAATGTGAAATTCCTGTGCATTTCTGGGAGCTTGACCTTTCTACTTGCCAAAGTCATGTATAAAGGTGTAATTGTTGTACCTGAGACTTGTACATTTTATATGGGATCATGATGATTTAAAGGTCTCTTGACAGTTTGTTTTTCTACAAAAGGATCCTAGTTTGGTTTTCATTACTGCTTGTGTCTTGAAATGGGTTCTGTGAGAAGTAATATAGTATCATACTAATAAAGGGTTGTTCCATTTTAAAAGAACTTTGATTTTCACCTACTTGGTTTTTGTTATACTATACCTGTTAAGATTACAATTTGGTTCCTTCTATTTATTCTTTATCTTCCCTAGAGGAATCATTTAAACTTTGGAACATAATCTCTAAAAAATGGCTAGAGATCTTCACTTGGATTGCCCATAAAATGTCTAGGCTCATTCGAGGGTTATACTTAGATTGTTCTACATATACTTCATGCATGACAAACCTATTGTGATTGCACTATACTTGGAGGATGGTTTTCCTTATCCCTATGTGTCTCTATACTTTACCACATCTACTTGATTCAATATTGTCCAGAATTGTATTGTTTTCATGTGACTGTCACTACTGTGATTACTTGGTCTAAGTTCAGTCTAGGCCACACTATGCCCATGTAGATTGCTTTCATTTTCATGCTCAAGGCACTTTATCTCTTCCCTACTTGTTTCATCTATTCTTGTTGGCTGATAGTTGTTCCATACACATGTATATTGGGCCTATCCTATTTATTCTGAGCCATGTGTGTGTATGTGGATCTATGTCTTCCATGGCTGTCGGTTTAGGCCAGGAGAGCGGGGGGGGGGTGGGGCGTGTTATAGTTTGAACCCTTCCCTGGTGACCAGCCATGTCGGAGGTTCATGAAACCCCTTGAAACTTGTGCGGCATCAGGAACAAAAGGGGGTGATGACTTAGCCTTCCACCACCTAGTTTGGGATTTTGAGTTTGAGGACATGGAACACACATATGCCCCTCACATGAGCTTATGAATAAATAGGCTATGTTTCTTATATGTGTGTATATTTATGTATAGAATGGGATTTATAAACAGTAGTGTGTTATGTATATTATGTGCATATATCATATGTATGATAGGAACAATAAAATATATACTAATCCGGGAGTCTTTTGCTTTTCCCTCTCTCACCGTACGGCCACTGTAATGCCGGAAAGTCCCACCCCATCGGGCTAAAAGCCCAATAGGGAAAATTCTTTCAAGTGTCTTGAGTCCAAAGGAAGGCGGGAAGCTAATATATTGAAGGCCCAAATAAGGGTAAAAATAATACTTTGGTTGCCCAACCATGGGGCGAAATGGCTGGAGTTTGGTACAATCTCTACTACTTCACTTTACTCCGTTATATTTTCCTAGTTTTTTGCTTATTTTTATTGTATTCGGTACTTGGAAAACCCACAAACATTATTGGAACCATTATATTATGAATTAGGCATCTTAAGCAAATGGTGCATATGCCATTTAGATTGACTTTAGCACCTGAAAACTCTTTTCTAATTTTTTTTTTAAAAATGCGTATTGATTTTTGGAGATAAAAATGGAAAAACAAACTACTTTTTATCTTAATAAACGGGGAGCCAAAGAGGTCTGTTTTGATAGAGATGGTATAAACGTGTGGTGTAAAATTGGGTAGATTAGACGAAAATTTAATTTTATCTCTCAAAACTGTCAAAACATGTCTCTTTTCTAGTCATGAGTCAATAAAAAACGCAATGTTTTGGGACCAAAACCCACTTGAATCTTTTCCTTAAAACTGAATGTTTTCAAAGAATAGTTAAGGCTGAAACACATTTCAATTTGGTCTTCAAAAATAAGGATTTGCATAAAGTCACCATTTGGGCTAGGCAATTTCGTTTAGTGTTTTTACATAAAATCTGAGGCTAATAAAAGGAGACTTGGGCCCATAATGTAGCGGCCAAACGAAGTATATTTGGGCCAAGGCCCACGCGAGTAGTTTCTTTAAATAAAATAAAAAATATTTCTTTGGGTCAAGACCCATTTTAATCTTTTAAGCAAACGAACCCATGATCAAAGTTTTTTCTGGGCTAATGTTTTAAAGGAATTCAGTAAAGTGTCCTAAGGTCCAAAAACAAAATGAATTTCAAAGGCAAAATTTATCTTTTGAAGCTAAATCTGGGACTTTTATAAAAATATATATATAGAGCGAGTGTATTTTATAAAAGGAACATATACAACAGTTTTTTTTAGGCCACAAACAATTCATTTTCCCTTTAAGCCAACTGCGCAAAATAATATAAAAAGTTCTTTCTTAAAAGGGTCAAAACAGTTCAATTTACGCCTCATTTATAAAATTTAGGTAAGGGTATTCTAAAAACATATTAAGCGTATTAACCCGGCTCATGTGTGAGTAAAGCATGAATAGAACTTAAATCAATAAAACAATAAATAAATTTTCCATCTTTTCTATAGAGAACTACTATCCTTATATAAAAAAGGAACTAATTATACCTGGATATCATAAATCCAAACTTAAATACCCTATTTATAAAGGGGATATATTCAATTTTTTCAAACAATGATATGCAACACGTCAATTTTTTTCTCAAGGGGAAATAAACACTAAGTAAACAGTTCATGCAAATACTCACACATTGGAATTCGAAGGTCAACCGTATAGTACAGATCCTTAATACTAGGGTGCCTAACACCTTCCCTAGGGGATCATCAGAGCCCTTACCTAGAACTTTAGATTAAGAAGGTTTTTTCATGGTATATGAATAAACCCTTCAAAAATGATTTTCCTAATTTCCTAAAAATTAGGCGGCGACTCTTTTAAAACAAAGTCCGAAAGAGCACCAATGATTACGAAGTAGCTTTTCCGAGAGGTAACCCCACCCACGAAAATGTGAACCGTTACAGGGCCCACAGTCACTTTTGGTCCATGGCAACATCTCCCCAATCGAAGGGATTACGCTGAACACTCATATTTGGCGTTATGACTTAACGATATTTAAGGAATCTTATGCCAGAATCTTCCAGCAATTGGTCAGCATCGGAAAGATTAGCCCCATCAGAACCAGAAGGGCTCAAACTGAAAGAGTTGGCCGCCTCAAAATGTGACTATACCATTTTGGAGCTTTAGGGCACAACATAGAAGAGTGCGACGCATTCAAGTTTGAGGTGGAGAATTTGGTCCACAAAGGCGCCATTTGGTTGGTGCTCCCACCTCAGTATTAGAATTTGGGGCCTTTAGGCCCGAAAAAGGGTTGAATGGACAGACAAACTGTTTTGACCTCAAAAGAAAGCTCACCTTTTGGGTAGTTTTAGGTGATCCCATTTTGTGTACTTAATACAGATTTGTCCCCCTTATTTTGTGTAAATGGAACTGCGCCGAACTGATTCCCGAGGAGGGGTATGCAGGACAACCCTATCGATCCTGATCACGGGTAGGTTTTAAGGTAAGGAGTCTTGTCTTATGTAAATCAAACTACGGAAGGGCCTGATTTCCCGCGGAGGGGTACGTAAGTAGTCTACGTAAGACTCAGTCCCTATATATTATAAATATTATATTTCCCTCACTTAACAAATCCCAAGTACCCAAGACGTACAAGAGATCAATTGAGCCTTTAAATCAAACATATGATTATTTATGTGCTAAGCGTTTTTTTCAAACTGTCATCTATGTGTGATATCTTGATTATCTCTCTATTACCTAATGAAACTAACTCTGTTTGCCTTTGAGTTATTCTTTTCTTATAGAAAGAGTGGTTGATTTGGGTTCACACTGGCATACTTCGCAAGATCCAAAGCTACAATAGCATCCTTATCCTAACAAGATAAAGGCAAAGAAATAATGACTGGTACATCAGAGAACAAAACTACCCCTACTGATATTGCTCTCAGAGAATTGCCTCTGGGCGAACTGCCTGAGTCATTACCTATTGAAGACATTATGAAAATGTTGTTTGAGAAAATCACCCATCTTCAAGAGGAAGTGGCGCGAAACAAAGCTAATAATGCTGCCCGAGAGACCGCTGCTGAAGAAATAAGGCCTCCACCGTTTTTTCCATCTCTGAACTTACCATTACCTGATCATTTTCCTACCTTGTCCACTGTGACTACCATACCATTCACCTCAATTCACGAGGGCCACATTGGTACTTCGCACCATACCCCACCACCACTTAATACTACCTAAATTTCCGGAACAACTCACTCTATCCCCTCTTACCCAACACCACAAAATACCCATCCCGGCATCACTATACAACCAAGCATCATCTCGCTACCAACCGCCAAAACTACCCCTACCCACCGAACTCGCCCCCGCCGTTTCTTTTCACATCACCCTGCACCTTTTCACCCGATCTAGAAATTGATCACTCCGAGGAGATGGAAAAGGCATGGAAGGCTGAGCAGGAAAAACCAAAAGAGAGGCTCGAGCGAAAGATGACTGCAATGCTGGAACGAACCATGAAAATCGCTCACACAGGAACGGGCCTTAGTTATGACGACTTGTGTATGCATCCAAATTTGGATTTACCCGAAGGCTTCAAGGTGCCACGTTTTGAGCTATTTAATGGGACAGGTAATCCGAAAGCGCATTTACGGGCCTATTGTGACCAATTGGTCAGTGTCCGAGACAACCAAGCACTCATCATGAGGCTGTTTAGCCGAAGTTTGATCGGGGAAGCCTCAGAATGGTTCACGACGCAAGACATACGCCGTTGGATTACATGGGAAGACATAGCTGCGACTTTCATGGAAAGATTTCGCTTTAACATGAAAATGGTACCGGACAGGTATTATTTTGAAAAGGTCAAACAAAAATCCATTGAGAATTTCTGCGAGTATGCAAGTAGGTGGAGAACATAAGCTGCCCAGGTACAACCGTCAATGGGCGAGGAAGAACTGGGATCAATCTTTATCCGTTCGCAAGAAACGGTCTTCTATGACAGAATGCTTTCAATGGCCGGAAGACCATTCTCCGAAGTCAAAATGGGTGAAGCCATAGAAGATGGTCTCAAAATAGCCGAATCATAAGTATGGCCAGAAAGTCCGATGGGTCAAGCTCAACGGGTTTATAAAGAAGAAAAAGGAAGACGTGGCAAGCATATCATACACTCCTAGCCCAAAACCCAAAAGAAGGGAAGAATTCCCGATGGAAGCATATGCTTTACCTCCCCCAAATACTTAGATACCTGCTTCTTACAATACGGTGCCCGTATATTACGCGCAGCCGACCTTCCAGTCACTATCCCCAAATTACAAAACCCTGCAAAATACCTTCCAATCAGCTCCTCTATATTACCAAGCTCTACAGCCAAATTATCAAACTCCCCCACCTGCTTACCGTCCTCCGCAAAATAACCAATACAACACCTACCAAAATTAGCCACCACCAAATACCTATAGTGCACCACGTCAGAACTTCGAAAAGAAGCCTGCTTGAGTATTCACTCTGTTAATGTGAATCACGAACTGATTTGTTCAAAAGATTGAGCGCGACTGGGATGATCCAAACGCTTCCCCCAAAGGTCGTTGACCCAAAGAATCGATTCTACTGAGCTGACCAAATATGTGCCTACTATTCTATTGGCATAGGACACAGTACTGAGTACTGCATCAATCTCAAGTATAAGATACAAGACATGATTGACCGAAAGGAAATTGTACTCCAAACAGCTCCTCTAAATGTGAACACCAACCCCTTGCCAAACCATGGCAGCAACGTGATTCATATGATCGAAAGGGAAGAGGACTAGGTCGCAAGTAGACCCACAATCCGAGAACCCGTGAAAGAACTTTTGAGCACAGTGGCGTCGCTGTCTCTACAAGAATGCCCACGATTCAAAGTGCTAGTCCCAACACCGGTTATTATGCATGTGACCCAAGTAACCCCTGCACCGCCTCGAAAAGAACTTGTGGTCCAAGTCGCTGCTGCCCACAGAATTACAAGATTGGAAAGGTGCTATACTCCCGAAGATCTAGCCCAAGAGGCACCTTAAAGAGAGGGAAATAAAAAAAGGCGATCACTGAGGGTGAAGCTGAAGATTTCTGGCGCCGGATGCGGCCCAAAGAATACTCCATTGTGGAGCACCTAAAGAAAACACCTGCCTAAATCTCAGTGTTGGCACTTTTACAAAGTTCACCCTAGCACCGCTTGGCTCTGATGAAGGTGTTGGAGGAAGCCCACATCCCAACTTGGATAAGTAGTGAAAATCTGGCCGAAATGGTCGCCCATGTTATAGAGGAACACCGAATTACCTTCATGAAAAAAAAGTTGCCCAAGGAAGGCACGGATCACAACAAAGCACTGCACATCACTATCATGTGCCGCAACAAGGTAGTGACAGTGTGCTGATCAACAACGGAGCGAGACTTAATATTTATCACGAGTCTACCCTAGCTCAGCTGGGATATGACCTTAGAAAGGTTCGTTAGAGCCACACTAATATAAGAGCATTTGACGGAGGCTGATGTGATGGCACCGGAGTATTTGACGGATCACAACAAAGCACTGTACATCACTGTCATGTGCCGCAACAAGGTAGTGACTTGTGTGCTGATCGACAACGGAGCGAGACTTAGTATTTATCCCGGGTCTACCCTAGCTCAGCTAGGATATGACCTTAGAAAGGTTTATTAGAGCCACACTAATATAAGAGCATTTGACGGAGCGAGACTTAATATTTATCCCGAGTCTACCCTAACTCAGCTGGGATATGACCTTAGAAAGGTTCGTTAGAGCCACACTAATATAAGAGCATTTGACGGAGGCCGATGTGATGGAACCGGATAGTGGACCTGGACATTCAAATAGGTCCAGCAGAGTTCACTACCGAGTTTCGGGTCATGGAAATACCTGCCAACTACAATCTGCTCTTGGGGAGGCTATGAATCCACAGGGCAGGAGCAGTGCCATCTTCACTTCACCAGTCTTTGAAATTCTTCTGGGGTGAACAAGAAGTGATAATCCATAGAGAGGAAATCATGCATAATTATCCGGATAATTCCCTGCCTGTCATCAAAGCGGCACCCAAAGGAACGGATTTTCATGTAATGGAACTCGTCGAGGCTGCCCATAAAATAGAACACCCCGAGACTCCCATGTCGGTAGTATATAAGATGATTGCTTCGACTATGCTCTTGAATGGGTTCGAACTCGGGAAAGGTCTGGGAAAGAATTTGCACAGCATCACTGAGCCAATTCCCATTCCCCAACACATCAGGATATTTCCCAACTGAAGATGAGATACCTACTAAGAGAAGGCAAGAGGTCACAGATCTCATCAAACCCATTCCCAACCTGTACCAGTCATTTCCTAAACGAATGCCTATATCGAACGATGCTGACAATGAAGAAGGGATAGGATCTTTATTCCAAGCAGAAGATTGCTCAGTCATCTTACAAGAATATGCAGAAACGCCTACCATCAGAGATGCGGGCCCGGATAAACAAGTGTCCAATTGGACCTCTACCCCATTACTGGCTTCTCGGTAGAGAAAGATGAATTTATTTTTAAAATAGGGAGAATCGGTGGAGGCCCGATTACTCACTTTTTATCATTTGTGTACCTCGTAATGTTTTCAAAAACAGAAATGGCTTGATGTTGATCCAAGCCAGGACCATAGTTTGTGCTTTTATTATTCTAAATCAAAGAAAGCCTCGGTTTAATCAAAATAATTTTATTTATTTATTGCACATGCATGTTTTACACTAACATACTTTGCTATGAATTCTTTCAGTAATAAAAATGATAAAACAACCCTAAATGTCATGACATGTTGCGAAACGAATGAGTCGAGCAGCATAGAGGAAGAAGAGTACGAGGAATATGACGAGACCACGATGTTACCTGAGGGTTTCGCGGAAGAGATATAGCTGTTAGAAAGTGAGCGGAAACCAAACATGGAAGAAACAGAAGCCATAAATCTAGGTGTCGAAGAGAATGTGAAAGAGACAAGGATAAGTGCACATCTAGAGACGCCTTTAAAAGAAGAATTGATAAACCTAGGAAGGAATACGTGGATATCTTTGCGTGGTCATACGCCGACATGCCAGGGCTACGTACTAGTGTAGTATCCAACAAGTTACCTATCAACACGGGTTTCGTTCCTATAAAATAGAAAACTTGACAATTCAAGCTGGACCTCAGTATCCGCATCAAGGACGAGGTAGAAAAGAAAATCAAGTCCGAGGTAGTAGAAGTAACCTCATACCCCACCTGGTTGGCCAATATAGTGCTGGTACCCAAAAAGAATGGAAAGATAAGGATCTATATAGATTACCGGGATTTCAACAAAGCCAGTCCAAAGGACCATTTCCCACTGCCAAACATCCACATACTCATAGATGACTGTGCCAAGCACAGGCTACAGTCATTTGTGGATTGTTTGTACTGGTTACCATCAAATCCTAATGGATAGAGAGGACGAGAGAAAACAACCTTCATCACTCCAAAAAGGAGATACCCTTACAAAGTAATGCCTTTCGGCCTAAAAAAAATGCGCAAGAACCTACTGTACGAGTCACGACCACCATTTTCCACGACATGATTCATAGAGAAATTAAAGTATACGTGGAGGATGTCATTATCAAGTCAAAGGAAAATTCGGAGCATACTATCATTTGAGGAAATTCTTCGATGGGCTCCGAAAGTTCAACTTGAAATTAAACCCGGCCAAGTGTGCATTTGAGGTACCGGTCAAAAAATTACTGGGGTTCATAGTTAACCGAGGGGCATAGAGCTAGACCCAACAAATATCAAAGAAATTTGAGAATTACCTCTTCCCAAAACCAAGAAGGAAGTCATGAGTTTCCTGGGAAGGTTAAATTGCATTAGATGATTCATAGCTCAATCCACCATCATTGTGGAGCCCATCCTCAAGCTTTTGAAGAAAGACGCTCCCACAAAATGGAAAGAAGAGTGCCAAAAGGCATTTGATACTATCAAGAGATACCTATCCAATCCACCAGTCTTGGTACCACCAAGGCTTGGGAGCCCACTGTTGCTATACTTATCGGTTGCTGAAAATGCCTTCGACTGCACGTTAGGGCGACACGATGATGAAGGGAAAAAGGAACGTGTCATTTACTGCCTGAGGAAAAAGTTCACTGCATGTGAGATAAGATATACGCTAGTGGAGAAACCTGTTGCGCTTTAACTTGGGTGGCCCAGAAATTAGGACATTATTAGTCATCTTATACCACTCACCTCATATACAAGATGGATCCATTGAGGTGTATCTTCCGTCAGCCTATGCCTATCGGGAAGTTAGCCAAATGGCAAATCTTTGTTGAGCGAATTCGACAATGTATACATAGCACAAAAGGCCGTCAAAGGAGAAGTCTTGGCAAACCTGCTAGCTGAAAGTCCTGTGGATGAAGAGCTCGAACCCCTCCACACTCATTTCCCAGACGAAAGGGTATTATCCATAAAAGAGGAAGCAGTGGAACCATACATAGGCTGGATATTGTTTTTCAATGGAGCAGTCAACTACAAAGGTTCCAGAATAGGAGCAGTTCTAATATTAGAAAATGGGCAACATTACCCGATGGCCGTGAAGCTCAAGTTCCGTTATACCAAGAACATGGCTGAATATGACGCCTGCATTCTAGGTCTTAGAATGGCACTGGATATGGACATTAATAAATTACTAGTCATTGGAGATTCTAACCTACTAATTCATCAAGTGCAAGGCGAATGGGCCACCAAAAATAAAAAGACATTGCCATGCGTAAACTTGGCACAAAGACTGGGCAAGAAATTCAGAAGGATTGAGTTTTGAATTACTCCAAGAGCTCAGAACGAGTTTGCTGACGCGCTGGCCATAATAGCATCAATGATCCAACAGCCTGAAAGCAGTTACATCGACCCGCTTAGGATAAGCTTAAAAGAAGAGCATGATTATTGTTGCCAAGTAGAAGCAGAGCCGGATGGGAAGCCATGGTATAATGACATCAAAATATACTTGGAGAAACAGGAATATCCCGAGGGAGTCACGAGTGTACAAAAGAAGACCCTCAGAAGAATGGAAAATGGTTTCTTCCTAAACAAAGAAGTGTTGTACAAACGGACTCCGGATTTAGGTCTGCTTCGACGTGTAGATGCCGGCGAAGCCATCAGACTTCTAGAGAAAGTACATACTGGGATGTGTGGACCTCATATGAACGGATTTGTACTAGCAAAGAAGATTTTTCGAGTCGGATATTATTTGATGACCATGGAAAGTGATTGCTGGAAATATGTGCAAAGATGCCATCAATTCCAAATCCACGGTGATCTAATCAAGGTTCCTCCAAGTGAGATTAATGCTGTGAGCTAACCATGGCCTTTCATTGCCTGGGGCATGGATGTCATTGGACCCATGGAGCCTGCAGCCTCAAATGGGTATCGATTTATTTTAGTAGCCATCGACTACTTCACCAAATGGGTGGAATCAACATTACACAGGTCGGTAACAAAGAAAGCGATGGCTGATTTTGTGCGAAACAATATCATATGCCGATTTGACATAGCCGAGTCCATCGTAACTGATAATGGAGATAATCTGTATAGTCATATGATGAAGGACATCTGTGAACAATTCAAGATCACCCACCGAAACTCGACAGCTTACCGGCCACAAATGAACGGAGTCGTAGAAGCAGCCAACAAGAATATCAAGAGGATATTGAGGAAAATGACAGATAATTACAAAGGTTGGCATGAGCAGTTGCCTTATGCGTTACTGGGATACCCTACTACAGCCAGAACTTTAACAGGAACAATTCCATACCTGTTGGTTTACGGTACTGAAGCAGTTATACCTGCCGAGGTCAAGATACCCTCCATAAGGATCATCCAAGAAGCAGAATTGGACAACACTGAAGGGGTCCGAGCTCGATATGAGCAACTGGCTTTAATTGATGAGAAAAGGATGGTTATCGTATGTCACAGTCAACTATATTGACAAAGGATGGCAAGAGCCTTCAACAAACGAGTCAGGACTCAACTTTTCCAAATTGGGCAGTTGGTGCTCAAAAGAATTTCCCGCATCAAGATGAATACAAAGGGAAATTCACTCCCAACTGGAAAGGTCCTTATATGGTCCGCAAAGTACTTTCCGGAGGAGCGATAGTTCTGGCAGAAATGGACGGGAAAGAGTGACCCAAGTATATCAACTCAGATGCAATCAAGCGCTACTATGCATAAAGACGAGTTTCTCAGTTTGTAATAGTACCTTCCGCTTGTAATCGTTATGTTATTTTCTTGTATTAGCTATTTCCTTTTGCTTGTAATCTTTTTGTAATAGATAGGAAAAACAAAACAATTTTGTAATATGAACTACGCAATGACTTGACTTCCTCACAATGGGACACATAGGCAGCCCGTTTGGAACTCGGTTACATTATTAGTAAAATCCAAAAACTCATTTACTTTTATTCCGAACTACGTTCAACCTGATTCCTGTCGCGACAGGATATGTAGGCGCTCTTTGAGCTCGATCGCACAAAAAAAAAACCCAAGAAACCCCTAGAAAGCCTCAGAGATAGGACTTCACGAAAGACGCAAGGATTGCCACACTCCCAACTGAGTCGGAACTTCTGAGAAGATCTCAAAATTTATGCCATCAATCCGCTACAAAGAATCAACCAACCCAGAGTCTAATTTATTCAATACCGTAAACTGAGGCAGAAATTTTGAGGACCTCAAAATTTCCCGCAACTTAGAAGATTCGGCACGAGAGTTTGTTCATCAAGATTTAAACTAGGGCAAATTTTTTGAGAAAAGGTCTGAAAAATTCCGCGCGAGGAAGCGAAGAACCCCAGTCATGGAAGAAGGGATCTCCCTCATTCCAAGCACATGTCATGACAATTAACCTTACAGCTTTCAAAACAATGAATTTATGTTCCTACAAACAGATATCTTTATGGTAACTTTACAAAAACGATTCTCTGCATAATGAAAATAAATTCATCTTTCGAATACCGAAGCCGAAGGGGTTTGAGTCCAGAAAGTCGAAGATGCGACAGCACCGGTGACACGAATCAACTGTAAATAAGGAAAAACTAACCCATTTCTGATGCAGTCCCCAGGACATCGGTAGATGATCCTTTTTGTAACTTTGCTTCATGTGCAGGAAACAGTTCGCCAAAGAAAGTCAAGACCGCTGCTGAGATCAAGCTTTTAGAAAAAATATCTGGCCATGAGGGATACAAAGGATTTGAATGCCATAAAGGCAAATACCCAGCCGCGAGGGCTTTAAAAATATTTGAATGCCACAAAGGCAAACGCTTGTGGCTATAAAAAGATTTGAATGCGTAAGCAGAGAATGCCCTACGAGGGCTATAAAAAGATTTGAGTCACGAGCAAACACAAAGTGGGCAAATATCTAGCCACGAGGGCCATAAAACGTAAAGACGAAAACGCCATGAGGGCAAAACACTTGGCCATAAGGGCCCACAAAGAGTTATAAAAGGCCATAATGGCAAAATCCGGCCAATGGGGTATAAAAAGTAAAACAACACGCATACCGAAGAACGGGAGGGTCAAAAAAAGATTTGAATGCCGACATAAAAGACGAAAGAAAGACGATGTTGCCGAGATGGCAATCACTTCTTCATATTTGCCATGAGGGCCATTGTATATCTATTTTCTTACTGCCAAGAGGGCCATCACTTCTTCTTATTTTCCATGAGGGACATTGCCTATCTATTTTCCTGTTGCCGAGAGGGCCATCATTTTTTCTTATTTGCCATGAGGGCCATGCATATCTGTTTTCCTACTGCCAAGAGGGCCATCACTTTTTCTTATTTGCCATGAAGGCCACTGCATATATATTTTCCTATTTCCAAGAGGGCCATCACTTCTTCTTATTTGCCATGAGGGCAATTGTATATCTATTTTCTTATTGCCGGGAGGGCCATCACTTCTTCTTATTTGCCATGAGGGCCATTACATATCTATTTTTCCCATTGCCAAGAGGGCCATTCATAAATATATGCCAAGAGGGCCATTCATACAAACATACCAAGAGGGCTATTCATACAAACATACCAAGAAGGCCATTCATGCAAACATGCCGAGAGGGCCATGCATACAAACTAGCGAGAGGGCCATATTCATACAGATATGCCAAGAAGGCCAGTCATACAAACATGACAAGAGGGCCGTTGATACAAACATGCCAAAAGGGATATTTATACAAACATGCCAAGAAGGCCATTCATACAAACATGCCAAGAGGGATATTCATACAAACATGCCAAGAAGGCCATTCATACAAATATGCCAAGAGGGCCATTTATACAAACTGCTAAGAGGGCTATTCATTCATACAAACTGCCAAGAGAACCCTTCATACAACTGCTGAAAGGGACATTCATACAAGCTAATGATATAATCAAAATAGTAAAGTGATGTAAATCCGGTCAGATAACCGCAGTATTCGCCCCAAGAGACAAAGCGATGTAAATCCGGTCAGGTGACCACAGTATTTGCACCAAGAGATAAAGAATTATAAATTCGGTCGGATGATCGCCACTATTCATCATCAAAACCAACTGATGTTACTCAGCAGGTGGAAGCAAATTTGTAGCCGCCAAATGAAGCAGGCTGATTAAATCAAATCCAGACAAGTGTAGGGCAAATGTGGAACTTTTTCTTACGTAGCTGGTCGAGATAGGGTGCACATGAGAGTCAAGCTCTCCGGCCAGGGCTTGAAAGATCGCTTCTCCCCACTCAACCACACAATAATATTATTTGCTTATATGCTTGCTTGTTTTCTTTTATTCCAGAACCGGTCGGACACATACCGACACACACAAAGGCATTCCCGCAAAAAGGATACCCTTTTTCTCCAATCGATTCGAACTACAAGTGACTTGATTCTCAAGAATAGGGATATGTAGGCGGACTCAACTCCATAGAGTTTGTTACACTTCGACCAATCACACCAAGACTTCCCAGTCAGATAGCTGGGAGATCCGTGATTTGCTTAAATTTGCACTTAGAAGTCATAATCGAGTTAAACTACAAGTGACCTGAATTCTCATAAAACCTGTGATATGTAGGAAGCCCAGAAACCAGGGTCTGGCCAAATATTTGAAAATTGCATAAAAAATGAGGCCGAATGAGTTGGGTTAGTTAAAAATCAGGGTTAGTCAATTTTGTTGCTCAGGGACGGCCTTGTTATCCCTGAACACCGAAGGGACAGTTATTGACACATAATTTTTTACCTTTTATAACTTATTTTAATTATCCAGAGTCCTTGGATGTTAAATAGAGTGGAATATGTGTTTTCTGAAATCAAAATGATTTTATAAAAATTATTTAGATAATTTTCTACCATTCTCATTTGGTAAAATAATTTCTATAATATTATAAATCATTTAGAAATTAATTTACATACTTTTTCATATTATTGGACAATTATGATGCATTTGCTGAGATTAACCAAGAGAAAAAAAAAACAATTTACAACAATTATTTATTTAATTGTCTAAATTGTTATACCATCAATTAGTAAGTATTTTACTCTGTTTAATTCAAGGAATCTGATTAATTAAATGAATTAATCATTTTACTCCTCAATTCTCAATTTTTACATATTCAATTTATTAGAATTTTATCATAATTAATTGAGCATTTAATTATGATTAATTCTATAAATTTTTCACTATGTGGCAAATAATGGCTACAGTTGAAATAACTAATTGTTAGTTCAATTATGGGCTTAATTGAAATAAACAAATTCATTGGTGTAAGTTAGCTAAGGTCATTAGACTCTAATTTGTTTGTTAGTTCAGTTAGGACCTTAATTGAAATAGCCAAACTCATTGTTTATATTTAACTAAGGTCATTCTTGCAAATTAGCTATTAATTGGTCAATTAGTTATTGTCCAGTCACCATTAATTAATAGACATTACTTCAAGTTGGCTACTTATTAAAATTTGCATGTATGCCCTCCCCGTATACATGTATACACAAATATACACATGTGTATACATATACACATATGTATATCATGTATACATGTATATCAAACCAGGCCCCTTGTAATTCCTTCAAAATTCGATCGGGCCCAACCAATTAAGGGATTGACCCAGCCCACTTCGTTTATTAAGTTGTAATACCCCTATCTTCTCCCTCATTTTCATGCCAAACACCCCTTAACCCCTTACCCCTTCTTCTCCTAAAAACCCTAGCGCCGCCTGACTTTTATCTTTCTCTCTCTTCGTCATCCACGCCTGAAATGGCACATTCTCAAAAGGCAACAACATTGTACAGGCCTTGCAAGGCCAAGAAAGGCAAAGCATTAAATGTTTCCGCCATTTCTCACCTAATCCAACCACAAACACGGTATAGCCCTCTCCCTCTCTCTTTTCTTTTGCTTTTCTGAATATTAAACGGTCAAAACTCCGTAAAATTTTAATTATTTTTGTTTGCATTTGTTTGAAATCACGGGTTGTGATTGGTTCATGAAAAAACCAGAGGGATTGACCCAATTTTAGGTTGATCTCGACCCTTGATGTGTTTTAAGAGTGAATCTTGACCTTTGAATGTTGAAACAAAAACTGATTCTCAAAGATTTGTGAAAGTCCAACATCCGTTTGGGATTTAATTATAGAGTTTTTGGGTTCTATATAAAGAACCCAATCCTTTATTTTGAAGACACCGAATATCACAATATATTAAAAAAGATCTAAATACCTAAAAAAAATTTGCACTTTGGTTAAAAACTTTAATAGTTTGAGTTAAGTTTAATTTTAAAGTGTTTTTGTTCTTGTGAGGGTTTGTGGCTGAGTATTGGGATTAAGGAGGCAAAAAGGGTTCTTCCAATTTCAATCTCGATCTACGGCTGCGTATACAAGAGATAAAATTCCCTTCCTTTCTATTTAGTTCAGTTTAGTTTTAGTTTGTTTTAGTTTGTTTTGCCATGCTTGTTTGTTGCTGCTTTGTTTATGTTTAGCTCAGCATAATTAGGTTGTGATTACTGTTAGCAGTTAGTTTAATATGCTTTAAGATATTTTACTGTTAGTCCTACCCTGATTAGCGTTTAATATAATTTAATAGCTTGTAAGTTAATTGCTTGTTTATAGTAGTAAGCATGACAAATGGCTGTGTTTTGTTTTAGTTACAGTATGATTGAGGATAAGTTATGGTAATTTCTTAGTTGTAGAGTATGGTTGGAAGATTAATGTCAGTTTGCCTTGATAACTCAGTTAAGATTGTTAATATTGTGAGCATGATTAGGATAAAAACCTGTTGATGAAATCTGATACTTAAGATTAAAATAACTGTTAGTAAGCTTGGTTAAAGAGTTTTAGCATCTCAACTTAGTCAAAGTTATCACTGAATGCCTACTTTGAATGACTTGTCCTTTTTGTCTGATTAAGTGGTCATTATATAGTTAAAAGGACAATTGTTAATTTCTGTTAACATGTTTAACCCCTAAATGATGATTTATGGATATGTTTAAGTATGTATTAGGACAGATTCCATGTTAATATGGTCAACTACCAAAATGATTATCTTGAGGTATCTTGAAATGTTGTCTATATGTCTTTAACTTGCATTAGGTTTGTTTGAACTTACCTAGAATTGAAATATGCTTATTAAGACTAAAAAGTGATATTTCACCTGATTCAATAAGTGAACAAGACCATCTGTATGCTCCCCTTTATGACCCTCCCATGTTAAGAAACAAGTGAAATTCATGTATACTTGCATGATGAATCCTGTATATGTGTTATTCCTGCAACAATATTCTAATTTATGTGGATTTTTAGGTCTGTATGCACTATGTATGTTGATTAGTTCATCTCTTTTTACCCCTTTACTTGGTCTTTTTGTGATGTTGTTCAGTTTTTAAGGTTTAAATGTCTTAACATGTTTTCTCTCTGTTGTTTTTCCCTTAATTGGATGACTTTCCTTCATGATGTACAAGGTAATATATTCAGGTATACAAAGATATACTCAGTTTTGTATACATACAAGTTGTATACGGGTTGGTATATTCAGTATACAAGGGTGTATCACTCATATAACTTGTTAATGTTTGCTGTTGTCGGGTCCATTTAATCTTTGGGCCTGTCACTGGGTCTCTGCTTGTGTGCTAAATATGAGTTATATTCGGCCCAGTCTTCTTATTCCTGTAGTGACCTATTGGGCCTTGAATTCTTCCTTTTTGATCACTTATTTGGCTTGGATTATGTTTGATTAAACTTGCCTAGCTTTTTTATATCATCTACATATTTGCTCGATTTATATGTATTGTTTCATCTAATTACGTGATGTTTGAGTACTTAGAGTAGTTACTAATATTTATCCCCTTCTATGTTCCATGTAAAACCCATTCTGGGCCATTCGAGCCACCTTCTGCATTGAACCCTGTTGGGCCAAAGGCCCAACAACACTTCCTTCATCGAGGCCGTATGGCATGGGAAGCTAATATTGTTTTGAAGGCCCAGTCATGGGTGAAAATTACTTGAAGGCCTTGCTATGGGTGAAAATAGCTAACTGGTGGGCTTAGGTGCGCCCACCAGCCTAAACTTTCTTTTTATATTCATTATTTGCGTAGAAAATGCGTATTTGTAAATACTTGATAATTATTGAAAGCCATGTGAATGTTAGAACTTAGGAAACGCATAGTATTTTAGGAAATTTGCCTTAAAGCATTTTCAAACTCGATTAATGTTAAAATTGCATGAATTTGAATACTTAATTTGATGTTGCTAAGTTTAAAACTGGTTTAGTAATAAGGCTAAATGATCTTAAAAAATGACTAAGTGGAAATTTTGGGCCTTCCGTCCTTAGCAAATATGATATGGACAATCGTTTTGGGCCTTAAGCCCGTGATCAAATGGTAAATTGTTTAATGAGGCCTTAAAGATGAATCTGGGTTAGAACAAAAACTGATTTCAAAGTGTGTTATGACTGTAAAAATGATAAGAGACAAGTTCTCGAATCTGGGCTAATTATTAAATAAGAGAGGTACCGAATTTGGATATTTTCAGAACACTAAAGGATGACTTCTGGACTTGAAATAAGTTTGGACAAGTTGGAAAAACTGGGTTTGGACTTACACAAAAAATTTGAAGGAAATTGAACTGCTTTGGGCTTGGAAGCCCATGACTTATTTGGACTGAAAAAGAAACAAAGGAAGAAATCTGTTGGGGCCGAGTTTGAGGCATGTGGATCTGGACTTAGAATATTATTTGACCTTGTGGGCTTCAATGGTAAAAAATGGACAAATGAAAATTGTAATTTTCTTTATATATATATATATATATATATATATATATGTGTGTGTGTGTGTGTGTGTGTGTGTAAAAATCGGAGATATACTCCATATTTTTATATATATGTATAATAAAACCCGTAAGAACTAAACTCATTTTATTAGGACTAAAATAGTAGTGACTCTACTCGAGAGAAATCCTGGGTATGTCTTAGTCTGGCAATAAAGTGAGTTGAACACTTACGCAGATTTTTGAACCCAAAAAACCCTTTTCTAAAGGGGACTTTTTGCCATATTTTTTTCTTGAAATTATGATATGAATGAAATGACACTTTGCAGGATCTTAAACAATTTTTAAGCAAAGAATTATAAAATTACACATTGAAGCTCGTAGGTCAATCGTATTCTACGGATCTTTAATATTAGGGTGCGTAAAACCTTCACTATGGGATCACCAGAACCCTTACCTCGAACTTCGGTCCAAATGACTTTTTCTCTTGTTTGAAAAACTCTTTAAACTCGATTTTCCTGGTTTTTCTTAAAAAATTTGGTGGCGGCTCTAAAATACTAAAATCCAATTAGAGCACCAACAATCTCTTAGTAGCTTTTATGCACCCGTGTAAAAGTGAACCGTAACACCCGCGCGACTTAGCGAAATTGAGTCATGACATGTCTGATTCATCAGCATAATTATAAGGCCTTATTCATGAAAGAAAATTGAGCCGGAAGATTCATTCTCGACCAATGTATCAGATGTTGAGGTATTTAAACCCAAGAAAACCAGACTCGGAGATACTTAAAATCCTAGAAAATCAAATCTAGAGGTAGTGAAACCCACAAAAATCAAACTCTGAGATATTTAAATCCAAAGGCATCAACCTCAGAGACAACTGAAACAAAGAGAGTTAAGTGCACTATCATTTAAACCTGAGGAAGTTATTATTAATCTGGAAAAAATTAGTCCAGATGGCAGCAAGATGATCCGAACAAAAAAAAAAATAACTGGAGGAAAACAAACAAAAATTTGTTATCTACCCAAAGTTCAGCAAAAGTATTGCACGTGTATAACTTTTTGATTATAAGTATGGACAAAGAGTTGGTGGAATGGATATGTTTTTAGGAGCAACACATCCGGGTAAGCCTTGATTGTTTACATTTCTTTACTTTGTTTTGCATTAGAGTAAAAACAAAAAATAATTTCCAAAATAATAAAGAGGGGCATGACAATAAAATAAGTAGTCATGTTTATTAAGCTAGAAATGAAAAGTACCTGTTGAAGTACGATAAAAAAGCCCAAGATAAACAAAAACTGAAAGGGGTACAATGAATCAGTAAGTTGCTAGTATCAAACCAAACAACATTGTAGCATCCGCTGTTCTCAAAATTGTAGTAGGAATTCTTCCTATTCGGTTGCGGTACCATTAAACCTATGCGTTACTTTTTCTTCAAACCTCTCTGGAACCTTCTATGAGGACGAGCAGGGAACAACTTAGTAAGGTCATCAGTAGACATGTCAAGAAGAGCATCAAGAAACTAAACTTCTTGAACGTTCTCTTCTTTGGTTGTTGTCCAACAACTTAGCCTTCATATTCCACTGGGACAAAAAGCCTGCGGAATAGAAGCAACTACAGTGAAAGAAATGATTATACAAAGTCCAAGCAGCAAAGTACGCATATATTTAATAAGAATGAAGCCGGAAAACAATTTATATTTTTAAGGGATAAAAATGTGCTCATAGGTCGTAAAAATCGACCTAGCCATGTTACAGACCCAAGCCGGTCTCATAGTCTAGTTGGGTTAATAAGCAAAACTTGATAAAATCTAAGCAAAAGTTGGCAATTGTCTGAAATGAAAATGAAAGTAACACTTTTGATATAGAAAGTTTAGAGCAAATACAAGGGCTAATTATCCGGAGCAACTTCCAGCGGCAGGTGGTGACTCAGAGTCACCACTTCCCGGTTCATTCGCTTCAGGATGTCCTCGAGAGCCATTTCTACGATCTCCAAGTCAATTTTAGCTTCAAGGAGTGACGTAGGAAGATCAAAACCAGGAGCGTTTACCTCTTCGAGTGTATCCCTCCGAGTCTTAAGAATGGCTAAATCATGACGAAGTCATAATTTTTGGCATCTAGCTCTAAGACGGTCTCGGAAAACCTCAAAACTAAAAAGCTATCCCCGGATATTGTTCAAATCATCCTCGAGCCTGATAGTTTTATTCTGAAGAACTACATATGAGAAAGTCAGAGTCTGAAGAGAATTTTTTTGGTCTCTTAATGAATTAGCCACATCTTCCACGCGCAGTCTCAGGAAGGCCTGGAAAGAGTCAGAATCTTGGACCTCAGCCTACAACCTCTTTACTTCAACCCTTAAGCACTTATTGTGTTTTCGGAGCTTGACCTCACGACGGGAAGGAGAAATGGAGCGCGCAAGTTCGACAATATAAGTGGAAGCAACATGGCCCTGGTTTATAGATAACAGAAAAGTTAACCAGAAACACTGGGGACTTACTAAGGAATTAACAAAGAAGGTAGAATAGGTACCTGGAGAAACAAATTGGCTAGGTGAGCCAGAGAGGATTCTAAGTTGGCAGTCGGAGGCTTTTGGCATGGAGATCAACCCGAAGTTCCAGCCTCAATCGGAGGAATGAAGCTACGATGGTTCGCAAACCAGGGCAGACGGGCTTCTTGGGCGTAATTCGGCAGGCGAAACCTTGGCTTCCCCTAATGCTTTGCTAGAATCATCAGGAATTGGATCCTGGGCACCACCAACTCGAGTCTGGTCGTCATCATTATTGATTAAAACTACGCGGGGGTGAGCGTCCTGTTGAGCCTTGCTCCAAGCTTCCATGAGTAGATGCTGGATGCGCACCCTAGAACCAATCCCCACTGGGCAAATAGAGGCATCTTTAGGCTTAAGATTCCGGCTAAAGGAAGAAGCATTGACGATGTTCGACAAGGCAACCTTTCGGGTATGGACTCTACAGGAAGTGGACTTTCTCACCGGAAGGCCTGTAAGAGGAAGAGTTAAAACAAAAAGAAGAGGAAGAATGGAACAAGAAGTCACGAGGAGTTAGTAGAGGTGAGTGTGTCTCACCATGGCTATTCCCTCTCCACTAGCTGGATGTCATGCTCCTCCAAGATCGAGTTAAATTGGTAGAAGCGTTCAATAGTGATACCACCCATTCGAAAATCCCTACCAAAAGTTCCGATTCAACAAGAACCGCTTAGGAAAAAGTAAAATGCCAGAGAAGAGATAAGTAAAGTGTGGTATGTAGTAATGGTGTAAAAGGGAAGGAAAACAAAAATTCCATAGAAAGGCTTACGAGTGGGATTTCATGCTTCCGGAAATGGCTCGAGCACGAAAAGATGAAGATAGCTGGTCCGGATCATCATGAACTTGTGAAGCTAACCCTAGTCCAAGTCATCCTCCAGGTTAACCAGACAACGTGTTTTGCAGGGGGAACAAGTGGACTAACCCTCATCGGAAAACTCGCGGAGCGTATAAATGCATTCAGTGATCAAGGGAGAAAACAACTCTGGATTGATCCGCCAGAAGTTGAATATAGTAAACAATGCGCCAGATTTGAAGAGTAACCTGATCGATACAAACCCGATATCAGCGGCATAAGTCCTCAATATGAGGAATCGAAAGAGTGAAACCTATCGCAAAATGATAGGTATAAAGCATGGAGTAACCATCTGAGTGGTGGTTCATCCTGGCATCGGTATTGACAACAACAATTTCAACTTCAGGTGTGAAATTACAATCTACACGAACCGTGGGGATAGTCTCAACAATTATGAATGATTCAATTTCCTCAATGGATTGGTGGTGATCAAGGGCACTAAAATCCTCATGGTACTTGAACCCAGTAGGGAGGATATCAGCCGTAACGGAGTTAAGGTCAATTTCTTGACTTGTGGGTAAAATTGGGGCTTTCTCAGAATGACGTCCAGGAGATGGGTTTTATTATGAGAAGAATGGTTGGGCGATGAAGGAGTAGACATGGTTGAATCTTTGCAAGAAAGGAGAAGATGTAGACAAGGAGGGTTACAAAAAAAGGGTTTACTCGTCTAAGTAAAGAAAAGATTGGATTGAATTTTTGGTTTGATCTCTTGCCTTATATATACCCAACTGAGGGAGATGAAATGTTTGATATTTAAAGGGACGCAACTTCCAATGAACGGTAGCTTTATGTCAATCATTGTGATTCAAAGGTTTTCAGCATTTTGCAGTAAGAGCATTTAATTCGCTTTTGACGGTTGCCTTTTTAAGTAAACGGACGAGATGATTCATTTTACCGCCATTAAGTGGGGACAATTCTGACAACGTTTCAAGTACACTCCCCAGTGTCATTTCTTTTCCATCGGAGAGTGCGGGGACTGTCTGTATGCATGGCAAGATATAGCTCGACAAGTGGCAAGATGGTAATGGAGCACGTGGCAATTGAAGGTGGAATGTTGCTAGTCATTTCATTTAATTAGAATGAGAAACCCCGGATACATCTGGAGCAAGCCCACTGAGGAAATTGTACCAGGTCATTAATGGAAGAATAACATTGTGTAACCGGTTCAGATTCGAAGCAAGCGTTACGATTTAGAATTAAAGTGGCATTATTACCCATTATTATTCATTATTAGAATTTAATCAAAGCTTAAGATAAAAGGAGCCTAACAACCCTTGAAAAGCATCATCGAATAACACTTACTAATATCAATTACTTACACTCATTTACATAGCTCAGCCTTAGCAATTTGTTTGCTTAGCCATTCTTTTTTGCACCGGAATACTTTGCAAGGCCAGAGCTCATTATTGTTCCACTGGAGGGATTCCTATTAGCGAATACATTCTAAGGATCAAAAGCCAGCCTTAATTATTTATATCTTTCTTTATTTCATATTGATTTTATTCAATTGGTTTCTATAATTGTCATAGGCTATTTATTCACTATTTATAACAAAT
Organism: Lycium ferocissimum; assembly: GCF_029784015.1. Taxonomy (NCBI): domain Eukaryota; kingdom Viridiplantae; phylum Streptophyta; class Magnoliopsida; order Solanales; family Solanaceae; genus Lycium; species Lycium ferocissimum. The sequence goes on along the minus strand of NC_081346.1, from coordinate 61,479,276 downwards.
CAAATCACGTATCCTTTAAACCACAAAAAAATTCAAATGTTCTCTTTTTAGGGTAAACACAAATTAATTAGATGTGATCTAAATTTTAGCTTTTCAACTTTTATGCCCATCCTTACTAAAACCTATTACTAGCCTTTGAGAATAAACTTGTTCATTTGGAAGGGCCTGTAAAGTAGCTCCAAATTTTACTAAAGCATCTACAATTTTATTTCATTCTGAATAACTGTATTGTACCTTTATATTCGGGAATTGTGCAGTTTGTCATATATTGTTAATGTCATCAGACAGTTCCCATGATCATTGAAAAATATCCTTTATCATCTACGAGCGCCCAATTTTAAAATACAGTTGGTTAAGTTGAGATTCTAGCACCAATTAAGAGCATAGAGTGCAGCTTAAACTTATGCATGATTGTTAGTGAAAAAAGAGGAATTTTTGCATAAGCCATAACAAGCTCTCGTTTACGTTCTTAACTGTTGAGATCTCTAATTCAACAAACCTTAATTTAAGTTCTCATTCATCTTCTTCAAGAGCTTTGGATTGTATCAATGGTGATTTGGACAATCCTCACAGAAAAAGGTTCAAGTTCTATGTGTTCTATGTCCGAATCTTATTGTGGAACTATTATATCCTCACCCATCATCGCCGTTCATTCTCCATCTTGATGATGGAATATCAGCTGTAGGATGGTCGACAGTTAGTGGTGCCAAGTGTAAAACTTGAAAACCTTCTAGAATATAAATACGCGTATATAGAGAAGGTATATTCTTATTCTTTTGTCTTGTATAGGGTAGTGCAATTTGTTATTTAGGATACACTAGGATTTGTACAAGTGTACATATAGGATACAATCTAGTATTTACATTTTGTTGTATATATACACCTCTACAGATATGAAGAAATACGACAGGGAATTTTTTTTTATCTCCTGTGTTATTTCCTTTACTCTAACATGATATCCTTCTTTTAAACTCGTTTTTCAAATCTCTAAACTATCATCATGGTAAACAACACTGAAAACGCTCAAACATCAAATGGAAATCTTCTTCCTCAGGTGACTAAACCTGTTGCATCTTCATCTGTGATGCTGTGGTAGATTCAAGTCATCCCTTCTATCTTCATCCATCTGACTCTCCTGATATGACCCTAGCGCACACTGTATTTGATGGAATGGGATATGGTGGTTGGCGTAGGGAAATCCTTATTGCTTTATCAGCCAGAAACAAAATAGGGTTCATTGATGGAACCATCTTCAGATCCACACCAACCCTGATACCTTAAAGTCCTGGACAAGATGCAATGATATGGTCGTTGCTTGGCTCTTGAATTCCCTTTCAAAAGAGATATCTAAAATTGTTCTCTACTTAAAGGCATGTCACGACCCAATTTCGCTAAGTCGTGCGGGCACCTACCTTTCTCACCTCGGTAAGCAAACCCTTATCCCAACAATAGTAAATACATGAAATAATAATTAAATAAGCGGAAGAGATAGAATTATGTAAGTCTCACGATAATGATATAAGAAAAATGCGAAAGTAAAGAAATACACCCTGGAATCTGGTCTAACCATACAAGAGCATCTGAATAAATACTATAAGTCTGAACAGTAAAAATACATCAATAGTCTCAAAACATATGTCTCAGAACGGGAATAAAGACATCGTAGATAGAGGAGTCTTCGGGCAGCGAACGTCCCCATGCTCACCCTGAAAGACTCGAATCAGCAAATCCTTGAATAGTCAGCCACGAGGAGTAGAAGTCAATCCCTCCTAATACTCTGCATTCATAAAAGAATGCAGTAAGTGCAGGTCAGTACAAACAACAAGTACTGGTATGTATCATAGGCCGACTAAGACTAGCTAACGCATATAAAGACAACAAAGCAAGATAAACACGTAATACAACAAGTACAAGTCAACAATAAGCCATATCCATGGTACAAGTCAGCACCTATGTTGTGGCATCTAAACCCAACTGTCCCAAGTCTCAGTATAGAAATCTAAATCAGCACATCACAGTAGAATCACAACACCCAACAGAAACCAAGATACATTGCAATGCAATAATATATGTAGGATGAATGCAATGCATATGCAGCTTTGTACAACATGTCCCGGACGGAATGACTCCACGTCTAGGCGATCATGACCTATGGGGGACCCACAAAGTCTATGTACCACTCGCTCCGGAATATCAGCTCAGATCACGAGCACACTCTCACGATCCTGGCAAAGACCTCGAACAACGGACACTTCATCGTTCCCGACAAGAAACCTCGGGCAACGAACACTCATCTCTCTTTTACGCTCTCCAATAGAAACCTCTGAGGCTACACTCTCTCACAAATCATCATGAGTACCAGAACCATGCATAAATTAATGTATCATGGGAATTCGTATTAATATTATAAAATGTGATATCAACAACCAATATAATCCGAAATAGTACCACACATGGCACAGAAGTAACATCAACAGTAAAGCTACACGATAAGCCACTATGAATCAATATTCTCATCTGTATCAAACGAGTAAGTACCACAATATCAAATCCATGATATATCGCTAGCCATAATTATCAATGTCTCGATGTTTCAACGAACCAACAAGCAAATTGATCAAGATGAGTCAATAGCACAACGGGGTGACTAGCCCCAAATCATACAACAAGGCCCAACCTAAGGCAATATCCATCTCAACTTCGTACCCGAAGGCTTACATGCATTCTCCGACAAAATCATCTAAACGTACGCTTCGCTAATGGAAGTCTCACCATAAGGTAAATCGTAACCTACCTGAAAGGTCGAACAACAAGGTCTCCAATAATCACTCCTTAGTCTTCCCTTTCCTTTGAGCCTTGAGATAATGAAAGTCTAACATATCCGAATGATGAAATTAGAATCAAGAAGAACATCATTCAACCCTACTTCTATTCAAGACCAAAATCCCAAACCTATGGAATAGGGTTTATGAACTAGAAAGGTGAAATTAGGAATCTAAAGGTCTCAACATGAAATTAAAGCTCTAGCTGATCAATTCCCATCAATAACAAGCTAGCAGAACCGACAATTTACTCAAATTTGGATTCTAGGCAAAACCCTCAAATTTGGGTATAAAACCTAACTTCCAATCCCATAATTTAGCCACTAATTAGGAAGAAATCATGCAATTATAGGTTCTAGTCATCAATTCCATGCTTAATGAAGCTAACCCAATCAATAAATCAAGGTTTAGAAGCCTAGAAAGAAGAACTCATAGAACCCTCTTTTAAATCATCAAATACTTAATGAACTATCTTGATAAGGGAATTCTAAAGTGAATAAGGACAATGGAATAGTAAAGGAAGTAGAAGAACTTATGACCAAGAGTTTCCCCCAAGAATTACCTTGAAAAGCTCTCAAAAACTCTAAAGTCGAAATAATAAAGAATGAGGGACGTAGGGCTTTTAATGCACAGTTAATGAAATAATCAGGTCGATACTGCTTCTGCGGTAGCGGGACTGCCTCGACCATCTCCAAGACCGCTGCGGTGGTCAGCCAATATTACACTAGGCCACTGTGGCGGCAACCCCACCGCTATAGCGGTGCCGCTGATGCGGTACTGGTGCCGCTATAGCGGGCACAAGAACCAGAATTCCCCAAATAATCACTATCTCAATCTCGAAATCCCAACTATCACCCGAGGCCATCTGCTCACATAGCACATACGCAGACACACATAAAAACATGCTACGAACGCACTCGCGGCCTCAAAATTCCCAATGGAGGTATCATTGATCGAGTCAACCCCCGATACCTCAACATCAACTTCCCAACCCAAGTTCCAAAATGCACTCGAGTGCATTGGAAACCAAACTGAATATACGCACCAGTTCTAAAAGACCATCCGAACCTATCAGAATTGACGAATTTCTAAAAAAGGTCCGTTTACCCAAAAGTCAATTTTGAGTCAACTCTTTTTCGCTTTATGCTCAATTTTTCCAAAAGGGTCACCTAAATCAAATCCAAACACCTTGAAAAGCGAGTCAATGATCCCCTCGAGTCAAATGTAAGCTAAACAAGCTCAGGAAAAGGTCAGAAGTGCCAAAAAGACTATAACGACCAAGAAGGTCGTTACATCTGATACCAATTAAACCATCACTCGTCCTCTAGTGAAAAAGGGAAAGAAACGGAGAACTACCTGAATTGGCAAACAACTGAGGGTATCGGCTACGCATGTTGGACTCAGTCTCCCAAGTGGATTCATCAATAGGACGATGCTTCCATTTCACCTTTACAGAAGCAATCTCCTTAGACCTCAACTTTCGAACCTGCCTATCCAAAATCGCAATAGGTTCCTCCTTATAAGTCAAATTCTCATTAAGCAAAATCGAGTCCAATGAACAATATAAGCACCATCGGCATGATACTTCTTCAGTATAGACACATGGAAAATGGGATGAACTCCCGCCAATCTTGGCGGCAAGACTAACTCATAAGCAACATCGCCCACACGGTCAAGAATCTCAAATGGCCCAATATACCTCGGAATCAACTTACCTCTCTTCCCAAACCTCATAACACCCTTCATGGGTGAAATCTTCAATAGAACCTGATCACTAACGGTGAACTCTGAATCTCGGACTTTCCGATCTGCATACATCTTCTATCGACTCTGAGCTACCAAAAGCTTGTCTTGAATGACCCTTGATGTGGCGTGATTTTACGCCACAATTGATGCTTTCCGGCTGTAAGTTTTACTTGTTTTTAAGCAAGTCTATGTGATTTTACGTGGTTTTTGTTATGTTTCAGCAATACGAGGTCTAGAGCCTAAGTGTGGAAAA
>NC_081346.1:61468296-61474355 GCF_029784015.1 Lycium ferocissimum | reverse complement strand
TAAAACCTTACTTCCATATTTATAAAAAAAATCATATAAAATTCACAAAATTTCCCCCATAACAACATACAATCAATTTTGATGCCGACTCAATTATTGCCTTTATTTACGTCACAAAGGTCACAACGACCTAACTAGACAACTAAACGAATTCATTTTACCCCCCCCTTCATCCACACTACACGACCACACACCCACCAAAAATACACCCACGGTCACAATCCAACATTCACAACTCAAGCAAAGTCATTAAACTTCCACTTCCAATATAAAATACACAACAACTACAACTAGAATATAACAAAAAAATCGATTAGTCTTCCCTTTTATACAACACATGCAGCACCCCCAACCCTAGCAATCTCCATATTTTTATAAACTCTACCCAATTCTCACCCAAATTTTCTATTCTTTGTAACATATATATATAGTCCATAACACAAAACATGAATTCCATACCTCTTCAAAATTAAACCCCCGGAAACGTCGCTTCCTCCCCAAACTAATTACATCATCTTAAGGGGCCCCTTTGAACTTGTTAGGAATTCAAGAAGAAAAAAATTTTTGGGAGGAGCAACAAGTTTGGGAAAAATTTTTTTCTTTTTTTCTCTTCTTTTCTTCCATGGCCGACGGCCCTTCTTTTTTTTTTTCTTTTCCTTTTTGCTTTGTTTTGATTTTCTTGAAATTTCTAGAAATATACGTATATACCCCCTTGACTAATATGCCACGAGGGACATAAACAAATTAATGGTTTGGGGGCCGGGGCCATGTTGGCCCGGGGCTTTTTTCCCTTGGGCCTCATCTTTTTTCTTTCCTTCCTTGAGCCCAATTCGCTATAATTCTCGTTTTATAATTTCCGAAACAATTTCCCAAAATTCCAAATTTGCTCCTTAGGCCTTCTCCGATATCTTTGCGCCAATATTTTTCCATAAACAACATAAATATGTCAATTAAGATCAAAATATTAACTTACGACGCATGTCACAATTGTTTCAAATTTTTCGAATAGGCGAAAATGCCGGATGTAACAGGTCTAGTGCAAGCTATGGAGATTCCGTCATGGAAGTGGGAGGTAGTTAATATCGATTTCATTACAGGTTTGCCTCGTCACATCTGTGGAAAGTATGATTCCGTATAGGTTGATTGGCTCATAAAGTACGACGCTCTCTCGCCCGCTCGTCGTAACTACTTTTATACCGCCAAGGATTGTGAAGCTTTATCTCGAAGGAAATTGTACGAGTTCATGGTGATCTTCGCCATTATTTCGGATAGGGGAGCACAACGATACGAAAATTCTAAAAGTCTTTTCGGCGGGGATTGGGAATCGGTGAGTCTTAGTACCGCATTTCATCCCGCCGGAGCTACGGTGACGCAGCGTAATTCTGATTTCTAAAGGATATGCTTAGAGCTTGTGTGCTTGACTTTCAAGGCGGTTGGGATGATCATTTGCCTCTATCGAGTTTGCATATAACAACGAGCTACCATTTCGGTATTCCGACGGCTCCTTACGAGGCTTTTATGGGCGGAGATATAGATCGCACATGATGGTTTGATGTCGGGCCAGAATCGCTTAGTAGGCTCAGATTTGATTCGAAGCGCTGATAAGGTGAAAGTGATTAGAGAGGAAATTGCTAACAGCTCTCGGGGTCGATAGAAATCACATGCGGATAATCGCGTAGCTAGAGGTTTGAGATAGGCGATTGGGTGTTCACGAGTTTCGCTCTATAAAGGGGAGTGATGAGATTTGGCAAGAAGGGTAAGTTGAGCCCTCGATATATTGGGCCATATAAGATCATTCATACAAAGGGCACGGTGGCATATGAAATAGAATTGCCAACTGGTTAGAGTCGACATCCCAAGATTTCATGATCTACGTTGCATAAATGATTGAGATATTTCAAGAGTTGTACCAGTAGATGATATCCAGGTGACCGAGCAGTTATCATATGAAGAGGTTCCAATGGCTATATTGGACAAACAGGTCCGTCGGCTGTAGACCAAGGATGTAGCCTCCGTTAAGGTCTTGTGGAGGAATAAGAATGTTGAAGAAGTGACTTGGGAAGCGGAAGAAACGATGAAGAGCAAGTACACGCATTTGTTCCCAGCGGTGCAGGAGGTGCAGTCTGAGGCATCATCTCCCCCAGGTATTATTTCATTTCAATTATCGTGATTGGTCGTGTGAGGCCCTAATATTGTATGTTATAGTATGTGGCCCTATGTGGCATTATTTTGGGTTGCTGTGTGCAGGACGGTTTGGTATAAGTATAGGGGAAACTCTGCCGAAATTTTTATAACCCATGACTATTCGAACATTCGAGGACGAATTTTCCTAAGGGGGGAAGAATGTTACACCTCTTTTTTTTATCGTAGGGAAACTCATGGTTTTCTAGTCGGGGTGACTACGAGATAGAGACCCGAGCCCGAGTTTGGGTAGGGGTGTCTTCTTGCACAAGGGCACCATCGGTGCATTCCCTCGGCAATTAGCAGGATTAGAAGTTGAGCGAATCGAATCGACGCGATTTGAACTGAATCTGAGAAAATTTACAGACACCAGTCATCATCGACGGGTCATTGACATGTTCGACGGACCGTCGATGTACGATGTTGACAGGGTTCTGCAGCCTTGCATCTGCAGGTGCAGGTCGACGGAGCAAGTCGACGGGTCATCGACCCACTCGTCGAACCGGACCGCTGTAGCCTTTTCAATTCCAAGTATAAATAGGCGGTTCATGACTTATTTCTCATTTTTCCTTCTTCCAAATCAGAGAAAACCCTAATATATTCTCTCCCAATATTTCCTGTCATATTAATGAAGATTTGGCAAGATTCGAATGCCGTAAACCCAAGTTCGTAAAGAAAAAGGTTGATTCTAGGGTTTCTCCAAGGTTGTAAAGTTTAGAAAGTTGGAGTTGAAGTGATTCTTGGAATCTTAGCCGCCTCAAGGTAGGTGAATGATTTCTACCCTTGTATTTGAGTTTATTATCAAGAGTTTTAGTGATTTTTAGTAGAGAGAGGATACTTATGGAAGTGGTTAGTTGATGAAGGGTAATATAGTGATTTGGGGTTATTTTAAGAGATGATTGAAAATGGATTTAGGTGTATATATATATATGTGTGTGTGTGTGTGTGTGTGTGTGTGTGTGTTGTCATCGTGTTGTGGGTATTGTGGTTAATGTTGGATCGAATGAGGAGTTGAAGAGTTGTAAGATTACAATGGAAATTATTGTCTATAATTCGTTAAGCTTTATATGTATTTGAGAATGGTTAGTAAGCGAGGTAAATAGTCTAATTAAGGCTTACATTATCTTAATTGTAGATTTACAAGTTCAAGAGGTAGAAGTTGGGCGATTTGATATAAGTCAAGGTATGTAAGGCTATCCTTTCCTTCTTTTTGCATGATCTTACGATATGAACCGACAAACGAGTAAGCGAGCTTTCATATTATTCCACTCTTAGAAGCCTAGAGAGTACCTCAGTCCTTGATGTTCATGTACCCCATTTATGATTGCTCCTTCTGTTCATAGGTCTAGCTTTATGTATACAGTTCTTCATGCATTACATTCTTTCGTATATATGTATATTGACCCATGACCAGAAGGCGTTATATACACAAGCATTATATGTATACGGGGTATGGAAAATAGGTAGGCGTTATATACGCATTACCACCTGATCAGCTGGTGCACCTTGATGATGATATATGGATCGGGTCGTACGTTCCTCGGCATTATTATTATATGATATATGGATCGAGGTCAGACAAGTTCCTCGGCATTACTATTATATGATATATGGACGGCCGTACGTCTCTAAGATACTATTATATGATATATGGATCGGGCTGAACGTTCCTCAAAGATCGTGACCATATTTATGTATATGAGCATGATTATCATTGAGAGTATGCATATTGTGCGACCAAGGCATAATCAAGACATTTATCTTGAGATATGTCTGCGTATACTTGTTCATACAATTACTTGTCTGGAGACGATTACTCATGAAGTTCAGATTTTATTCATGATTCTTATATGCACATGATTGTTCTTGTACCTTTCATACTCAGTACATTATCCATCGACTCCCGTTGCTCCTAGGGGTCGCATTCATGCCCGCAGTTCGGAGTGACTGGCTGCGTGGTCCGGCCTTAGTAGGACTTCTATCCAATCGTGGCCGGCAGCCCATTGATGGGAGTTACAGCTTATTTTGGTATGCTAGCCTTTTGACGTACATGCATATGGGTATGATGGGTCCTCGTCACAGTCCCTTTCTACTTTCATTTCGAGAGGGTACATGTAAATGGGCTGTATGTATTAGTCGGATGATGTAGCCTTGTCGGTTCCTATTCTTTGTGTCTGAAGATATGTAGCGCTTAACCGGGCTCCGTGACCGTTCTTTAGTATGTTGTGTATATGTCTGATTGTCTTTGAGAGTCGATGTTTCCTTTTATGAGATGCGTTATGCCATTTACGGGCCCATGATGTTCAGTATGGTTCAGATACGAATTTAGGGGTGTTTGGTCGCTATAGGTCAGGCACTCGTCACGACTCATCGATTTGGGTCGTGACAGATTTCCAACATTATTTCCGTTACCAGCATTCGCGCCTCCAAAATTTCGGTTAGCTACACGGGACGTCCTCGGTTACCATTTCTGGATCGTGTTAGAGCCATTTCTATAATAGGCACGAATTAACGAACGCATTAGAATGACCCTAATAGGATTTCAATCTCTACATCACAATCTAGAATCAAGAAGGATAAGAAACACTTATAAATGTCCCGAGGAGGCTCTTGGTCATGCGTGATCGAGGGTACAAGGAAAACTCCACTAGACATAGCTCCACAGACATCGACAACAATCCTAGGATGTATTTAAGCATAGGCTCTGATACCAAGCTTGTCACACCCTAAAACCCACCCTAGACGTGACTGGCATATGATGTCATGAATAGCATCGGAAGAACCTAAAAGATGCCATAACAACACTTGAACCTGCCAGGTTTAATATTCACCTCCAAAAATTTAGAAAATAAATACAATCAAATCATGATATATGAATTAAATCAGCGGAAGTCTATAATATTGTCAAACTTAATGAAAACGTGACGAACGCCCAAGAGTTAAACAAAACTCAATAACTACCCACAAGAATGTGTACTATGGAGCTTCTAAGATAAAAAGAGTAGTTCGACACACGGACGCAACTTCAAAAAACTAGAATAGTAAATAAATATGATAAGGCGTGTCCCACCAACATGTGGGGGCTCACCAGTCGGCATCAACGAAAGTCCGCTAAGCGTTTGAGTATCAAGAACCCGTTCTCCTTCGTTAACTAACATATCATCAAAATAACAATGGTATGTTTGAGTACTTAGACTCGGTTGAGTGCCTTGGGGACAACAAGTAATATGAAAATAAGTATATAATACATAAAGAAATCGGTTCTAGGATAGTATTTAAAACAACGTGAAATTAGTTATTCGACGGTATCTCAATAAGAATTCAAACCTAATATAAAGCCTTTTGTCAAGTTACAACTTTCAAATATGCTTTTTAAATTGATCATGATTATCAACGTGAGTTCCATAAAAGGATACGGATATCACACTTGCCAATACAAAGCCCAAGAATCAACAACATCGGACGACTTATAGTTCCCTAACCACGAATACGTAGTTCTCGATGGCTATCCTTCCTCCCCGGATAGCTAGCGTAACCGCGCCTCGGGTCTTGTGAACCGGCCATATACTGCCACTCATCCTCCCGAATGGCTAGGCATTACCACACTAGGATCTATAGTGACTACCTTTCCTCCCGAGTAGCTAGGCCAATACAACATCTACTTACAAGATAAGCCGATTGTTTATTCATTTAAAGGCAGTCGCGTCATCAATGGTTATTAAGGTTCATTATACCCGTATCGTAAAGGTAAATCATTTCAGAATGTTTGGCGTTTTACACTTCTTTTAACCAAGATTTCAATGTCATAATTCAACATGAAAACATTATTACCACCTTTGTCATCTTTTTTTCATCTCTTATGAGGAAAAAAAAAACAT
>NC_081346.1:61441294-61468196 GCF_029784015.1 Lycium ferocissimum | reverse complement strand
CCCAAGTTAAGCATAAAAGTTACTACGAGGTTGTTGGTGCTCTAATTGGATTTTAGTATTTTTTTTTAGAGTCGCCACCTAAGTTATTATGGAAAACTAGGAAAACTGGGTTTATGTATTGGAGCTCCAATATTCAAGTGTTGTTTACAACATATATATATATATATATATATATATATATATATATATATATATATATATATATATATATATATATATATATATATATATATATATATATATAATGCAAATTAGGATTGAAGTAATGTAGATTTCAACTGATGGGCCAATCCAACCTCATCAATGTATTTTTTACCCATGACTGGGCCTTCAAAATATTAGCTTCTATTTCTCCCCCATCGGACTCGATAAAAGAAGGTAGTTAGGCCTCTGGCCGAATAGGTTTTATGCAAGGATGCGACCAAAACAAGGTTGTTTCATGCAAACAAACAAGAAAGCGAAAGATAGATTAGAACACATTTAAAACTGAGACTTAATAAAAAAAACTTTGTGTAATAAATACATATAAGTTATGCAATTCTAAAAATATAATACATTTGAAGAAACAAGGACTCGACTAAACATACACACCCACATGGACTTAAAAAAGCAAAGAAGAAGGCCCAAAATGCAAATAACTGTAGGCTTATAACTTTAAAGCCCACATAAATTGAAACAGCACCAGGACCGGCCCAAAATTGAAAATAAGAAAAATAAGCCCATAGGATCATTTTCTTAAACAAAATAGGCAATGCCACACAAATAAATATACACAACTATCAGCCAAGATACCATTGATATACACACCCATGGAGAAACTAAAACAGCCCAAAAGGGAAAGCTTTCACCCTCTAGTTCCTAATGCCGCACAAGATCCAAGGGGTTTCCAGGAATCCCAGGCATGGCAGACACCAGGGAAGGCTTAAGCTTAATCCCTAAGTGCTATCTTGCCTCTTCATTTATGTGTTAAGTTCATAGTATATAGAAGAGGGAGTGTACATCTAATGGCCCAATCTCAAGCACACACAGAAGAAGTCCAACAGTCACAAATGATATAAGTCCACACAACATCAATTAATTTTAAACGAAATAGGGGGTGGGTATATATCTATATACAATAACCATGCCACTTCATATACACTGGAGTGTATATGAAGCTGGATATACCTTGTATATCAGGTGTATTCCTCCTATGTTTGGAGAATTCAAAAATGAGATGAGGCAAAAAGAGAGAGAAAATGATCAAAACACTTAACCCAAGCTTTTATGTAAAGGCAGGAATGAAGTAAGAATACATGACACATCCAAATAGAGATTGCAATAAAAATAAAAGAAGGGAAAGCAATTTCACACAGGTTTTCTATCTGTCTGCTTCCAGCTTACTCCTCATGCCAAGTCTAGAATCAAGCAGCCATACTAATTGGCATGATAATAGGAGAACAAAGTAGACATGGTTTTCACATAGGGAATTGACAAGCATAGTGGACATGCCTCATATCAGATTCAACATAATACCACATAAGTATGGAATATGCCACCAACTCAGATTATGTCATTTATTTATTTTAAAGGACAAATAGGCAAATCTCAAAATCTAATCCCTATATGCAAGTTTAGATTGCTTTTCAAATTGAGGGCCATCATATCATTGGCATGAGATGATGCTATTTTCTTTAAACAACAAACCTTATAGACTAAAGCCTAGCCAAACAAAGTAGTGATATTGACTGAAAATAATCTTTAAGCAAATAGAGACATCCCAACAAGTACATGCAAGGCTTCAAGGATACATATCAATTTATGTGCCAATCATGATGTCAAAACACAAAGATTTACAGATATACTTAAGGTCTATTCAGATTAGAACAGAGCAATCTCTCATATATAAGTAAGCAAAACAGTTAATCAAGTGATCAAATACATATAGGAATTAACCAGGTCAACACACTTAGCAGATTTCTAGGCCAAAGTATGACTTCAAACCAGCATCTCATCAGTTATCTTAACAAGCAATGTTAGAAAAGGTTTGCACATTTTGAACAGGGTTTAACTTCAGCAAAATAAGTGTATGATTTCAACAGGCTTAGACTTTTTAATACCATTGCACTCAAAACCATTTGTAAGGTCATTGTCCCATTTGAACCAAACTAAGAACTACATCTAACACAGTCCAAGATCAAATTACATGCTCAAATAAACAAGGAAGCAGATACTGGGCTAAAATAACAAGATTTCATGAATAACTGTGTCTTGACCATGCCATTGTTACCAATTCAAATCCCTAGACTTTATTCAAAACAGGTTCAACTTAACAAAACGAACTATCCCATGAACATGCATAGCTGCATAGATTAATTTAACACAAGAGAGACTAGATAAATATCTAACTTGGCTAATTAGCACCTAAGGTACTCAAATGAACTAACTATCATGCTTGACTAATTTAATCTGACATGGACATGCTTGTGAAGACCAACATGTATGAAATTTAAACTAAAGAAACAAGTTAGGCAAAACATGTTCAATTAAACAGGCTGAATTTTCATGCTTAAAGTAGGCAAATCAAGATAACACAAGTATGCTGTACAAATTGAGCTAAACTGGCATATGGACATGATTAACTTAAACCAAACATCATGCTTGAGCTAACACAAATATACTTATCCAGACTACATCAATAGATTAGAATCAACCAAGTTAGACTGAACATATTCTGTTTAAGAAAACTTAATCAACTGCTTAACTAAGTATATAAAACTAATACAAGCAGGTTAGACAAAACTGAGCCTGCTGATATCGGCAAAAATTCGATCAAGATAGGTTCACACAGGTGATACTTGATACATTCTTAACAACCAAACCAAGACTAACACCCATAAGTGTACTTAATACCAATCAGACTAAACATAACACAGCCAGCATGTTTTAGAAAACCAAATTAACTGGCACACATTCACATTATCTAACTATTGAATTAACCTAGAAGGACATGGTAAGTTACACTAACATACAAGACTAACTAAATCCAGAACAATACTAGCTGACAAATAGGTCTTTCTTTTAAGCTAACTAACATACCCTAATAACACATGATAAAATTAAAGAAAAACAGAAAGGAAAACACAAAGAATAAGAGGGAAGAGAGAATTACCTTTCTTTTGGGCAGCCTTATATCGAGAATGAACTTGGAGATTTTTTTGCTCCTCCAAATCCCAAAACTCAGCCACAAAACCCTGAAAACAAGAGAAAACAAACTTTAAAATTTTAATTGACTCAGAAAATCTAAAGATCTCAAATATTTTTTGAAACCTTAAGTATTTCGAGTTCTCTGAGTATATTCAAATTTCAATATGCTCAAACTTGTTCAAATGATGCAAAATAGGGTCCTTTAAATAGGAATCCCCAAAACTCCAAAACCTTAGGTTTCACGATGTGGGATAACTTCCCAAAGATGGGATTTCCTCCTCACATCCCATGTTGTAGGGCCGGGATAAAGTGAAAAAACAAACGAAGGGTTAGGTTTCAACCCAAACGAAATCAGTCAACATGGTCCACTTTGAACCAATGAGATTTGTGGATTCAAATCCTAATACAACAAAACCCATTAAAGAAAATCAGAGCTTTTTGACCATTAATTTGAATAAAAGCAAAAGCAAAATAAAAAAAAAACTTACATCCTGTTTGGGTTGAGTTTGGTGAAAAACGGAGAAGGCATTAATTGCTTTCTTCTCGACCTTACAAAGCCTATGTAAGGAAATCGCTCTTGTTTGATTTTTTGCCATTAGAGGGAATGATGACCAGGAGAGAGGAGAGGCGAAGCCTCGCGGCGCTAGAGTTTCCTCAAGAGGAAATCCTCTCACTTAAGGGTCTTTTGGTGAATGAAAAATGAGAGAAAGAGGGGGGAGTTCCCCTTTAGCCTATGAGTTGGGCCAAGTCAACCCCTTAATGGGTTGGGCCCGGCCGAATTTTAAAGAGTTAAATGGGGCATGGTCTGTTAACATATATACATAATATATATACATGTGTGTATATTCATGTATACCTATATATGGTGAGGGCATTTCGTACAAATTTTAATAAGTGGCCAAATTGAATTAATGTCCATTAATTGGATATTTTCAAAATAAGCCTCCATTTAAACTAATTGGTCAAATTTAAAAGAAATAATTATAATAATAAAAAATAAATAGGTTTTGTCAAATGTTAATTAAATTTGGCTAGTTCAAATTATTGCCATAATTGGCTAACAACTAATTATTTTAATTACAGCCGCTTAATGGTAATTTTCACAATCAATTACAATTACAACTTAATTAATTATGATAAAAAATCCAATAGTTTGATTAAATAAGAATTGAGGGGTAAAAATGGTTAATTTACTTAATTAAACATATTCCCATATTAAACATAGTAAAATACTTTGCAAATTCACATTTTAGCAATTTGGAAAATTAAGTGAATAATTATGGCAAATTATCTTCTTTTTTTCGGATTAATTTAGCAAACGTATTATAATTGTGAAAATACTAAAATAATATTATAGAAATTATTTCACCAAACAAAATTAGTAAAATATTATCTAAATAATTTTAGAAAATTATTTTGACTTCTAAAAAAATAGATATTTCCCTCTGTTTAATATTCAAGGACTCTGGGCAATTAAAGCAAATTATGGGAGGTCAAAAATTATGTGTCAACAGGAAACAAGGGTTTAACTTAAGATTATATAAGGATTCTCTCCCGTCACCCGTTGTGGCGATGACTCTACCACTACCGCCACAGCGGAAACCCTTCCACTGTGGTGGCTATCCCAAATCCTGGAAATGGCCCAGAATTTTTTCGGTGTCTGGTGTCCACTGCAATACTTGTATAAATGGCCCTCTTGGCAATGTTTGTATGAATAGCCATATTGGCATGCATATGAATGACCCTCTTGGAAATATTTGTAGGAATGGCCTTCGTGGCAATGTGTAATGACTCGTTCGGTCGTTATTGGACTTTTGACCTATTTACCCCGTTTGACCCTTCCCCGAGTTCTGTTAGCGTGATTTTTATCCACTGGGATGGGCGACATGGTTCCCGAGGTCATCGGACGAGTATTAATGTGTTTTGAGAAAATTAGAGCTTTAAAGTAAAAAAGGTTTGACCAATTGTTGACTTTTTGATAAACAGACCTTTTTTAGAAATTCGTTGATTGCGTGAGGTCCGAAGGGTCGATTATGACTTGGTGGGATATTTGGTTAGGTTCCTGAGGCATCTGAGACCATTTTGTGCCATTAATTTTGGCCGTTTGAGGGTTGACCCGGTCAAAATGACCTTTCTTGGAATTTTTGAGGCCACGAGTGAGTTCATTGCGTGTTTTTATGTATGTCTACATTTTTTGTTTGTATCCAGAGAGCCTCAGATGCATGTCGGGATTTTGGGTGGAAACTTGGTGAAGCTAGATTTTGCTGGTTTCTAGTATCTCGCCCCGGCTAGTAATATTGCGGATCTGCAGGTCCACCTCGGCAAGACTTGACCTGCAGAAGAGAGTCCTAGATATTTAAATGAGGTCTATCTTAGATGACAGTTATCTGCCGAGGCGGGATCGCGAAAGTGAACGTTTTATCGTGAGAACGCATTATGCTGAATCAGAAACTCTTTTTAATCCAACTCCGAAACTCTATTTCCCATTCACTGAATTCTTAACCTTGAGCAATAGTTGGGAAATTTGAGGAGCTCTTGGCTTGAATCTTCATTGGGTAAATCTCTTTCACCTTTGTTTATGTTTATCCATGGTCTAATGTGAGAATCTATAGTGAGATTAAGAGGTTTGGTGGGAAAGAGAGGTTGTAGGCTCTAAGTATGGACATCATGAATCTTATGCTATGAAAATGAGTTTTGATTGGGAAATCTTGTTAATCTAGTCATGAAATACTTGGGATAACTAGAATCTACATTTAATCTCTCTTATTTTTATGGATTTTGACTATGGAAAAGCTAGGGTTTCTTTCTAATTCGGGGGTTTTCGATTAAAGGATGAAATTGATTATTAATTGAGTTAGTACTTGGGGGAATAGTATTGGACTTCCTAAGCGTTGATTTACCGATTGTAACTAAAAATTCCTATTTTCCCCTTGTGGGACCTGTTTCCTCTTTAAAAGGGCTGTTTTTTATTCGAATAATATTGTAGCAATATGGGTATCGTTGGTCTTCGTTTCTAATGTAGATTACATTGTTAAAAGGACTTCGAACGTTCAGAAGCTCTTCGGAAGGGCAAGGCTCTCGTGGGATAGTTCGTGGCTCCTGCTCGGCATTGAGGTAGGTTATGGCTTACCCTTATGTAGAAGTAGCTATTGATGGGGAAAGCATGTTAAGCCTTCGGGTATGAAGTTGGGATGGATACTGTTAGGTTGGCATTGTTGTTGACTATGTGGGCTTGTTGCCTTGTTATCGTATTTTAGGCTTGTCTCCATATGTGATATGTTGGGCTTGTCACCCTATCTGCTATGTTGTGCTTATGATACATTAATCTCTCTCTAATTATGTCGCTTATCATCGGGAAAAAGGACAGGATAATGATTTAGGCTGGAATTGTGATGTGTGCTTATGAAAGACATCAATGACATTCTTGATTATTATTTACCGTTGATATTGATATCATGCATGCCATTCATACTCATTTCATATGATACATTGATATGAGTTGTGATTTGGTACTAATGATGATAAGTGAGAAAATTGTGTTCGAGGTCTTGCCAGATTGTGAAAGAGAGATGGAAATCTGTGATATGAGGTTATTACCGTAGCAGAATATGTTATACTCATTGCCCGAGGTGTCTTTCCGGGAATGAGAGGTGCTTGTTGCCCGAGGTCACTGCAGGGAACAGAACGGTACATGGACGCTGCGAATTCCCCATGGGTCATGGCTATTAAGGAGTCGAAATTCCGTCTATATTATGTGTGTACAGGTTGAGATATAGCCATTGCATTACATATCATTCACTTGAATTGCATTTATTATCCTTTCATGATTCATTTCCCTGTGTATTGGTTGGTTGATGAATCTTGGACTGTTGTTGTGAAACATTTACTTTGGACTTGCGAATTTGGAGAATAGAAGCTTCACTTAGGCTATGAGATCGGTATTGTTGGAGACTTATCAAGACTCCAATTACTTAGTTATTATGTTGAGTGCTTATCTGTTTATTTGTTAGTGTCTGTGTTTTCTATATACATACTAACTATTGTTGGCCTATGATGCCTTCCCAGTACGCATTATTTGTACTAATGCTACCTTGCTACACTCTTTTCTGAGCATAGAGTTTGCTACAGGTTCTACTTCAAGCCCTAGCAAGTGATCTTCTCGAGGCAGTTCCATTCGAGTTCTTAGGGTGAGCCATGTTCTAGACCCGCTAACCCATAAACTCTCTTTCTTATTATTTGCCTTTTGTTCCAAGACAGTGATATTCAGATTCAGACATTTGTACTTTATTCATTCAGACTTATGTATTTATTAGTAACTTTTGTACTACGATTAATCAGATACATTAGGCAGTATTTGTACTCCGCCCTTATTTACCTATTTATGATATTTGAGACTGATTAGCATTTATATTATTCGTTCGCATTGTTAAATTGCATATTGGGTAAGGGAAGGGTTTGCCCACTAGGGGGAATGTGTGGGTGCCCGCTCGACCTACTGTTTGGGTCGTGACACAATGTTTTTATAAATGGCCCTCTTGGCATGCAAATGACAGTTATGGCCCTCTTGGCTAGATTGTCTTTCTTTCGTCCTTCAAGTTGGATGTGACCCTCTTGGTCTGATATGTCGTTTTGTTCATTGTGTGACCCTTTTGGCCTGATTGTCGCCCTTGTGGCATTTTTGTCCTTTTGTAGCCCTTTTTTGCTAGATTGTTACCCTTATGGTGTTTTTGTCCTTTTATAGCCCTCTTTGGCTAGATTGTTGCCCTTATGCCATTTTTTTCCCTTTTGTAGCCCTCTTTGGCTAGATTGTTTCCATTGTGGTGTTTTTGTCCATTTATAGCACTCTTTGGCTAGATTGTTTCCCTTGTGACATTTTTGTCCTTTTGTAGCTCTCTTCGGCAAGATCGTTGTGCTTGTGGCATTTTTATCCTTTTGTGTCCCTTTTTGGCTAGATTGGTGCCCTTGTGGCATTTTTGTCCTTTTGTAGCCCTTTTTGGCTAGATTGTTTCCCTTGTGGCATTGTTGTCTTTAACAGCCTTCTTGGCTTGATTGGGCCATCCTCGTGGCGCTTCTGCTTTGGTGTGGCTTCCTCGGCTTGATTACGGTTTGGATTTTCCTCCGATAAGTTGTTTTTACCTGCTTTATTACCATGAAAAAACAATGCTAGCAATAAATTGTCATCCTCCAGATGATGCTGGAGACTTGCATTCACAGAGTGTTAGTTTCTAGTAAAATTGATCCGCGTTGTTATCTTCTGTTCGTTATTGCTTCACCTACTTGGCTGCTTTCCTGTAACCGATCCTCTTGGATTCGGTAGTTTTGAAAGATGAATTTATCTTTAAGTAAAAAAAATTCGCAATTTGTTGATCATAAGTTTTTCAAACCTTTGTTTGTAAAAAATATAATTTGAAAAACTATTTGAATTAATTGTCATTACATACGCATTTGAATGAGAACTCTTAAGCCTTCTGTTGCATCTTGTGGTTGAAACTATGGCTTCCTCGAGTGAAATTTGAGACCCTTTCTAAAAAATTCTGCCCCAGTTTAAAGTCTTGTTTCAAGCGAACTTGCGTGCTGCATCTTGATGAAAGAATTTTTTAGATCATGTCAAAAAAATTTCCCCAGTTTAGGGTTTCGGGTTGGCTAACTCTTGGACCAAACTGTTGTGAAGGAATTTTTGAGATGCCCTAGTTTGATATGTGTGGCAAACTCTCGTGCCCACTCTGAGTTCCTCTCGATGTCTTATTTATGTGGCTTCCTAGGAGTTTCTTGGGGCTTTTTGATTGGCATGACCAAGCTCGAATAGTGCCTACGTATTTTGTCGCAGCATGAATCAGGTCGAATGTAGTTCAGAATAAAGTAATTGAGTTTTGGCTTTTTACTAAAAATGTGACCGGGTCTCAAGTGGACTGCCTACGTATCCCACTTTGGAGAAATCAGGTCATTGCGTAGTTCATATTACAAGGAAATCATTTTATTTTTCTATCTATTACAAAAATTATTACAAGTAAATAAATAACGATTATAAATTGAAAAGCGTGTCTTCGCGCATATTAGCGCTTGATTGCATCTAAGTTGATTGTTTTGGGCCATTCTTAGCCGTCCATTTCCGCTAGTATCACTTCTCCTCTGGAAGGTACTTTGCAGACCAGGTATGGGCCTTTCCAGTTAGGTGAAAATTTTCCTTTGTACTCATCTTGGTGCGGAAACACTCGCTTGAGTAACAGTTGTCGTATTTGGAAAAGTCGTGCTCTGACTAGTCTGATAAAGGCACGTGCCATTCTTTGTTGGTACAATTGGCCGTGGCATATAGCAATCATCCTCTTTTCATCAACTAGAGCCAGTTGCTTGTATCAGTTTCGAACCCACTCTGCGTTGTCCATCTCTGCTTCTTATATGATTCTCAGTGATGATATTTCCACCTCTGCAGGTATGACTGCTTCAATCCATGGACAAGCAAGTACGGAGTTGCCCTTGTTGAAGTCTGAGTTGTTGTTCTGTATCCAAGCAACGAATAGGGCAATTTTTCGTGCCAACATTTGTAGTTGTCTGTCATCTTCCTCAATATCCTCTTGATATTCTTGTTGGCTATCTCTATAGCTCCATTCATTGTGGCCAATAGGCTGTGGAATTCCTGTGGGTTATTCGGAATTGTTCACAGATTTCTTTCATCAGATGATTGTTCAGATTCACTCCGTTGTCCGTTACGATGGACTCGGGTATGCCAAATCGGCATATAAAGTTGTTTCGCACGAAGTCGGTTACCACCTTTCTCATCACCAATTTGTGTGATGTGACTACTACCAATTCAGTGAAGTAATCTTTGGCGACCAGGATGAATTAGTGCCCATTTGAGGCGGCAGGCTCGGTGGGTCCAATGACATCCATACCTCAGGCGACGAATGGCCAAAGTGAGCTCATAACATTGAGTTCACTCTGTGGGACTGATCAGATCTCCATGGATTTAGCATTGGTTGTAGCTTTGCACAAATTTGTAACAATCATTTTCCATTGTCATCCAATAATAGCCTGCTCGGAGGATTTTCATGGATTGAATGAACCTATTTATGTGAGGCCCATGTGTTCCAGCATGTACCTCTTCTAGTAATTTTATGGCCTCAGCGGTGTCCACGCATCAGAGTAATCCTAGATCCAGCGTTTTTTTTAGAGAATCGCCTTATTCATAAAGAATCCATTGGCAATTCTCCGGATGGCTTTGTTCTGGTTGTTTGTAGTATTCTTGGGATAATCTCCCCAGATATATCTTTATTTCAATATACCACGGCTTGCCATCAGGCTCCGCCTCCACATGGGAACTGTAGCATGTTCCTCTCTGAGACTTATCTCCAACGGGTCAATGTGACTGCTTTAAGGGTGTTGTATCATGGATGCTATGGTAGCTATAGCATCAGCGAACTTGTTTTGAGCCCTTGGCGTGTGTTTGAATCCGATCTTCTTGAACTTTTTGCACAACCTTTGTGCGAATTTCACATATGGTAAGATTTTGGCGTTCTTCGTTGCTCACTCACCTTGTACTTGGTGGATCAACATATGTAAATTGCCTATTACCAGTAGCTCATGGATGTCCATATCCAAAGCCATTCTGAAGCCCAAAATGCAGGCCTCGTATATTGCCATGTTGTTGTTGCATCAGAATTTAAGCTTCGCGACAATCGGATAATGTTGCCCGGTTTCTAATACCAAGACAGCTCCGATTCCTGAACCTTTATAATTGACCATGCCATCAAAAAATAACCTCTATCCTGGATAGGGTTCAGCTATGTCTTCTTCTACTGTCAGTACTTCTTTGTCAAGGAAGTAGGTTCGAAGTCTTCATCAACTGGGCTTTATGCCAGTAAATTGGCCAACGCTTGTCCTTTAACTGCCTTTTGTGCTATATATGTGATGTCAAATTCACTCAATAGCATCTACAATTTGGCCAACTTCCCTATAGGCATGGGTTGGCGGAAGATGGACTTAAGTGGCTCCATCTTGGATATGAGATGAGTGGTGTATGACGACCAGTAGTGCCTTAGCTTTTGGGCTACCCATGTCAAAGCACAACATGTTTTCTCCACAAAATTGTATCTCGCTTCGTAGGCAGTGAATTTCTTGCTCATATAGTAGATTGCACGTTCCTTTTTTCCGGTTTCGTCGTGTTGTCCTAACCCGCATCCAAAAGCATTATCTGATACCGATAGGTATAACAATAATGGGATCCCAGGTCTAGGAGGTACTAAGACTGGTGGGTTGGATAGGTAGCTCTCAATGGTGTCGGATGCTTCCTGACACTCTTCAGTCCATTCCATTGCTGCATCTTTCTTTAACAGTTTGAGTTTTGGCTCCACAATTACGGTGGATTGGGCTATGAAACGCCCAATGTAATTGAGTCTTCCCAAGAAACTCATGACCTTTTTCTCAGTCTTGGGAGATGGCTGTTCTTGGATGGCTTTGATCTTTGATGGGTATAGCTCTATGCCCCTCCGGCTGAATATGAATCCCATCAATTTTTCGGTAGGTACTCCAAATGTACATTTAGTCAGGTTTAGCTTTAGATTGAATTTTTGGAGTCTGTCAAAGAACATTCCTAAATATATGGTATGCTCTGGGCTTTCTCTTGATTTGATAATGACATTGCCCACATATACTTCAATTTCCTTATGGATCATGTCATGAAAAATAGTAGTCATAGCCCTCATATAAGTGGCGCCGGCGTTCTTAAGGCCGAACGACATTACTCTATAGTGATACACTCCCTATCGAGTGATGAAGGCTGTTTTTTCTGCATCCTCTTCGCTCATCAAGATTTGATGGTATCCTGCGAAACAATCCACGAATGATTGTAACTCGTATCTTGCGCAGTTATCAATTAGTATGTGGATGTTTGGGAGTAGGACGTTATCCTTGGGACTAGCTCTATTAAGATCGCAGTAGTCCACACAAATTTGGATCTTTCCGTCTTTCTTGGGTACCGGCACTATGTTGGCCAACCATGTTGGGTACGAAGTTACTTCCACTACTCCGGACTAAATCTGTTTTTTCGCTTCATCCTTGATGCGAATACTAAGATCTGGCTTGAACTGCCTGGTTTGCTGTTTGACCGGGGCGAAGCCCTCATTGATGGTAATCTATGGGCCACTATGTCGATTCTTAATCCAGGCATATCGGCGTATGACCAGGCGAAAATATCCAGGTATTCCCTTAGAAGGCTTATTAACTCTTCCTTTTGGGGTGCTTTCAAGTGAGCACTTATCATGGTTTCTTTGACTATTTCATCATCTCCTAGATTAATTATTTATGTTTCATCTAGATTGGAGTTTTGTTCTTTCTCAAACTGTTCTACTTCTTCTACGAAACCCTCAGGCAATATTGTTTCCTCTTCGTATTCCACTTTGTCTTGGTCACTTGACTCATTCGTTTTGCGACATGTCATGACATTTAAGGTTGTTATCATTTTTATTACTGAAAAATAAGGAAAAGCAGGGTTAGCATAAAACATATGCGTAAGTAAATAAAAGAGTTATTTTTCTCATAAGTTGAGGCATCATTAATTTCAACAGAAAGGAAGTACAGACTGTGGTCCTGACTCGGATCAACATCGAGTCATTTCCATTTTTGAAAACATCACGAGATAATTTAAAAGTGCAAATGGTGACTACTAGGGCCTCGACTGATTCCCGTCGATTTTAAAGTATAAATTCATCATTTCTCTACCGAAGAGCCAAG
The DNA here is from genome assembly GCF_029784015.1 of Lycium ferocissimum. NCBI lineage: Eukaryota > Viridiplantae > Streptophyta > Magnoliopsida > Solanales > Solanaceae > Lycium > Lycium ferocissimum. The sequence continues at coordinate 61,455,284 of NC_081346.1, read as the reverse complement.
AGTGGGGTTGAGGTCCAATCGGATAGTTGCTTGCCTAGATCAGCATCGCCGATAGTGGGTGCTTTAGTGCATTCTTCCAATAGCACCGAGCAATCTTCTTCTTGGAATAGCATCCCTAACCCTTCTTATGAGTCTCTATCACTAGGCATGGTGTCATGCCCCATTTTAGGACCGCGCGGGCACCTACCTTTCCTACCTCGGTAGACGAACCCTCTATCGAATAGCACATCAATTAAACAAAGACGAATCATTAGAACTAATAGATAATTAGAAATAACAGTGGAACCTCATAATATGATTAATAAACTCAAGTATTTATGAGATTACAACAAATATAATGATTAAAGACTCGATCCAACTTCCCACGACCTGGTTTAGACTAGTACAAGAGCGAAATGATTTTAGATTACCACTACATTCTAAGACTCAACCTCTGTCCCGGAATGAAGTGGGAGGAGGCCTTCCAGATAGGCACCGCACATTTCTACTTCATATCACAATCAATCACCTGAAACAATCTACACCCCAAAAAGGGTGTAGCAAGTGCAATATCAGTACAATCCACGCGTACTGAGTAAGTATTATAGGCCGACAATGGTTAGTAACACATATTAGTAAAAGAATTCACAAACAATCATGATAATCACTAAATCAAGTCATACGTCTATCTACCGCATATCATAACATCAATACCCTTAAAACACAACTGCTCTATAATAACTACAGGTCAAATATCACAAGTGCAGTTCCCCAATACATAAATCATTAGATCGTTAATTTTAGTCTAGGAGTCAACTCATCATTATAACACTTTTTATCCTACATCACTTAGAAACCAATCAAGTAACTGATTTTACGGAGGGTTCTACGGGATATTTCAACAAGTACAAATCAACAAGTATAAATCAAATGTAATCGAATCCAAGTACACGTCATCGCCTAAATAAAGCATCTAATCCCAAACATGCCAAGTCTTAATACATCAAGCCCGAATCTAACATCACAATTACAACACCAAGCATCTCAATCACACCCATGGTGCAATGCAATACAATAATGTATGGATGCAATGCAATGCCATGCAAATGCTGTGTACACATGTACTCCGGATAAAAATATCGAGGTATCGGTAGCATAACCCAGTGTGACTCACGAAGTCTAAGTGTCACCCATCCCTAATATTTGCCCAACAGACAGACGGGACCTCGAATCTTTGCCCACAGGGGATTCTCACCGGCACCACTATGGGGGACCCGTAGAGTCCATGCATTATAAACGATTCCGGAACTAACATCGAATATCAGCCATGCAATCAATGATTCCGGAACTAACATTGGATATTGGCCATCTCACGTCACTCAAGTAAAAGAGTTTTATCAAGTATCAACTTCGCTCAATCAACGATTTCAGGATGAACATCAGATATCGGTTATCTCACATCACTCAAGTAAAAGAGTTTTCTCTATTATCATCAGGATATCAACAATGTATCATGAATGGATGAGAATGCGTGAAATGCATGTGTCAACATCAACAGTCTGATCAATATCACAAGTACTGACAATGGGGTACGCCAACAATATATCCAAATCACAAATACCAACAGTGGGTATGTCAACAGTATATAAGAATCACAAATACCAACAGTGGGTATGCCAACAAAGATATATGAATCACAAATACCAACAGTGGGTATGCCAACAATATAAACGAATCACAAGTACCAACAATGGGTACGCCAATAGTATAATCGAATCACAAGTACCAGCAGTGGGTACACCAACAGTATCATAATCAAGATGATAAAACAGAATCCAACATTAATTAACAACTCATGGCATCAAGCCAACACAACAGAACAATCAAATCCCAACATAACGGGGTGGCGAGCCCCAAACACACAACAGGTTAATCAAGTCAATACACATTATTACCACTTCCCCTAACTTTGTCTAATAGCTTAGAACGAGTAATTTCACCTACTACTCACAATCATTTGTCACAACTTAATCTAGAACTTAGTCACAATCGTTAGTACATTTTATCCCCCCATTTATCAACTAGATTCACTATTAATAGCATAACACAATTAATCACATATTACAAAAATTCTCATCGTAAGACACATAAAATAGGTATCACCCACTACTCCCAAGTCATATAAAATCCACCGATACTTACGAAAACCAAATCAAGCATCCTGAAGAATCTACAAGCTACAAGCCCGAAATACAACTCACACAACAATACCATCCTAGGATTCCATCCGAAATCTCCAATTCCTACACATGCATTCTCCGTTCCTTCTAATACATGAATATGGGAAACTAACTGTTGTCTACCAAAAGGGAATCCGTAACCTACCTGGTAGCCGAACAGGTGCCACGAACCTATATTTTGTTTCGTCTTTTGAAGCATCTCCAAACAATATAATCAAACTCTATCACATATGAATTCTATGTAAAAAACCATGAAGAATTATACCCATAATGACTATATTCTATTCGGGTCAAAACCACTCTTTAATTTAGGAAAACGGAACTCAAGGGCAAAACGAGAATTTTATGACCAAAATACCATATTCAATACCAAAATTTCAAAACCCATTATTATAATCATAGGAATACTCAATTAATTTTCAAAATCATCATTAATGTGAAAACCCCAAATTTGGGTCTAAGAACCCTAACTTTAATCCCACAATTTTACCACTAATAATGAAGAAATCATGTTTCAATAGATCAAAGCCTAATTTCCATGCAAAGCTATCCACAATTTAGCCTCCAATTTCAAGATTGAATTAAAACCCAATTTTAAAGAACCCTTGCTTTACTAAATGGTTTCATGGATTAAAATAGGAAAATAGCGAAGGAATCATGTAAATAAGACTAGTCAGAGGTTAGAATCTTACCCCAACAATGTTCCATACACTTAGGACTTGTTTCCTCTCAAGGCCGAAGTCTAGAGCTCCCAATATGAGAATGGGAAATTATAACTCAAACTAGGGTATTTAATGAATCTGCCCATCGATGACCGCAATAGCCGTCGAGACACCGCAATAGCGGTAAAAATGCCATAATAGCGGCACCACAAAAGTGGTAAAAGCACCGCAGTAGCGGTCACACCAGAACTAGAATTTTTCCCAACTTCCACAATTTCATCCCAAAATTCGACATTCACCCGATGCCCAAAACATACAAACCAAATATGCAGATATACATAAAAACATGCTACGAACACACTCGTGGCCTCAAAATTTCCATCGGAGGCTTCGTTGACCAAGTCAACCCCCGATGGCCTAATTATCAACTTTCCAACCCAAGTCCTAAAGCGCAATCAGGTGCATTAGGGACCGAACCAAGCCCACCAATCAATCATCCGAACCTCTCAAAATGGATAAATTTTTGAAAAAGATCCGTTTACCCAAAACTCAACCACCGGTCAAACAGTTATCGCTTAAAGCCACACTTTCTAAAAAATGCTTCAAAACTCTAAACAAAGCCTAGGAAACCATGACTACTATCTTCTCGAGTCAAAATAGTTCTAATGAGACTCGGGAACGAGTTAACGAGGGCAAAAATAGAAGAATCACGATAACGACAAAACGTGTCGTTACAAATGGGCATCCAGACTGGGAAGGACTAGTATATGCTCAAAATTGGCTAGTGTAGCTTTACAGGACCCTTCTTCTTTATGTTGGATTAGAAGATCTCGTCATCATTGGGAGAGTACCCCCAACCAAAATGAAAATTGTCTTCAGTAATTGGGACTGGCTCTATGATGCCATGGAGGTCTCTTCCTAGGCCTCGCCCGTGTTCAAACCCTTTCTGGAGCATGGTTAAGGCAATCGTGTTATAGACCGTAGGCATGGGCACTTGTGTGAAATTTTCTTTATGGGCAGCCTCCACTAGCTCTACCATGTGGTAATCTATTCCTTTTGAGTCTCTTTGAGGACTGGCACGGAGTTATTTGGGTAGTTGTGGATGCTACCCTCCGCATGAATCACAACCTCGTCGCCTTCTCATACGAACTTCACAGCTTGGTGGAGAGGAGATGTCATGGTTCCAGTCATGTGAATTCATGGTCTTCCCAATAATAAGTTGTAATTAGCTGCAATTTCCATGACTTAGAACTCGGTGGTGGACTAAGCGGGTCCCATTTGGACACAGAGACCCACTTCTCCAATAGGATCACATTGGGATCCATCAAGTGCCCTTATATTTGTATTGCTTTGGCGGATCTTTCTAATGTCATAACCCAATTGACTAAGAGTGGATTCAGGGTAGATGTTGAGGCCAGCCCCATTATCAATCAATACTCGGGTTAACCTTGTTTCGGAACATGATAGTGACATATAGCGCCTTGTTGTGTGTTGTGCCTTCCTTAGGCAGTTCTTCCTTAGTGAAGGAGATTTGATGTTCACCCATGACATGTGCCACCATTTTGGCCAAATTCTCGCTGCTCATTCCTGCGAGGATATAAGCTTTGTCTAGTACATTCATTAAAGCTAGACGGTGTTGAGGTGAACTCAACAATAATGTCAGCACAGATATTTAGGCTGGTGTCTTCTTTAGATGCTCCACAATAGAGTATTCCTTTGGCTGCATTCTGCGCCAGAAGTCTTCGGCCTCACATTTAGTAATGGGCATTCTTTGATTTCCCTCTTTCCTTGGCGCTCCTTGGGCCAATTCTTCGGGAGTGTAACACCTCCCAGACCGAGTCATTCCATGGGTGATTGCCACTTGGACAATATATTCTTTTCTTTGCGCTATCACCATCTCTTGGGATATTGGTGCTATAATTAGTGCAGGGATCGGTACTTTGAACCATGGGTGCTCTTGGATTGTGAGCAATGCCACCGTTTTCTCAAGTGTATTGATCGGGTCTCGAACCATAGGTTTGCATACGGCCCAGTCTTCTTCCCTCTCAATCATATGGATAGTATTGTTACCATGAATGGGTAGGGGGTTAGTGTTCATGTAACACTCTGTAAATCCAGATTAGGTATGAATGTGTTAAATGAGCATTAATGCGACATTTTAAGTATGTGTGAAAGATAGTCGTTTTGAAGTCAAACCAAATAGTGAAGTTCGTAAGAGTTCTTAAACTCGTTTAAGTTTCGGTAGGTCTGACTTATAGGCCAATTACGTGAAACTCCGTTGAGAATTTGAGAAAACTTAAAACATGAAAGTTGTAGACCTTTGAAATACTTTTCCAACGATATAAAGTGGAGCTCAAATGAAGTTGTGAGTAAAACGTTATGACCGTTTTACTAAAAGGTCACAGAGCAGTCTGCTGGACAGATTGCGTCGTAGATCGCATTATGCGGTCACTTTTCACCTTATGCGACGCATTGCTTGGTCGTATTTTAACCCAAAATTGTCAGATGTTCTATCTTGATGTGTGTTCGCACCTGCCTATCTGCGATGCATAACCAGCCACCGAACGGCCCCGCATGTATAAAAACCCGAGGACGTGATTTTCTCTTAACTCTTTCATCCCACTTCGTTTTGGATGACTTTTTGAGAGGAAATAACCCTAAAGCTTCCCCAAAGCATCTAAGGTAAGTTATTCATAAATTTCCATCATTTCTACATCAATCTAAGATCAAAATTGTTACTTCTTGACACTTGTTCATCTTCCCAAACCCTAGATTCTTTGAAAATTAAGGAAAGCAGAAGAGAGGGGCCGTGTGGGATTATATCAAAAGGTAAGACTTCTGATTTTTATGAGATTATTATTGAAGTTTGAACTAGTATAGAGTAAACTAAGAGGTTAGAATCCACTAGTGATTCTCATAAGATTCAAGAACAAGATTCAAGGCTTAGAAAAGCTCTAGTTCTCAAAATTTCAAGAAAACTTAAAGAAAAGATTAAAGTTCTAATATTTCTCATCTAAATCAATCGTAGAGTTATTTTTGAACCTCAGAAAACCCATTTGGTAGCATTATAGCAGGAATTGAAGTATGTCTCTTTTCGAGCATACGTTTTCAAACATTTAAGGCAGTTCTTTGGCAAGGTTTGTGTGCGTGAGGGACAAGCCTGCATTAAAACTTTGTGTGTATTATATTATATATATGTATATATGATTTTCCCTTATCAAAGAATTATTGAAATTGAAATATAAAGCTTTGATCTTTGAACATGAATTACCCCATAAGGGATGCTTAAACTTGATTTCGGAAAGCTTGGATATTTCATGTGTTTTGCTCTATGAACAGATTGTGTTGGAATTTGAAACTCATTTAATGACTTAAATTTGGTTTCTAAACCCATTAATGATTTGAAGTACCCCTAATAATGGGATGATGAATATAGTCCACAATGAGTGACTCGACTTCTATGCTATGATTCTGATTCGGCTATTATTCCATGATTTCTATTATTTGTGTTTGGCCTGGCTACTCGGGAGAAAGGGTGGTCAGTATGTAACCAAGTGGGGTTAGCCTAGCCATTCAGGAGGAAGAGTAGCCATCGAGGGTTCATAACCCCGGTATGGTCTTTTCCTAGCTATTCAGGAGGAAGGGTGGCCATTGGGTTTGACAACCCGATGTGGTGCTTCTATGCAGTTTAGGGAATCTTAAATGATCATCCCTTCGTCATATTGATTGTGTCACGACCCAACAGCCGTGAATGGCACCCACACTAATTTCCCTAGTGGGTGAACCATCCCTTTACCCAATTATTTAACCATTTAAATAATTATAAATACTTAAACAGAATCAGCTCATAACTACGTTTAATTATGCCATAATAAGTATAAAAATGCGGAAGTCCTAACTATTATAACCCGAAAATCCGAAAGTTATCATACAAGGACTCTAACATAAAGCTATCTAAAGAATAAATAACTATATGTAATAATAAAAAATGTCTGAAGGAAAGTAGACATCCAAATAGGAAAGATCTTCAGGCGGCATGGCACAAAGAGAAGCTCACCCTCAAATTTGATCAGGAACTGACCTCAAGCTAAATATGAGGTCTGGATTAAGTCTCTGGTGCACAATCTGCACTAAAAAAGGGTGGAACAAGGTAGTATCAGTTCAAACACTATGTATTAGTAGATATCATAGGCCGACTAAGATTAGTATCATGCATACATTCATAAAATCAACAGAATAGGCAGACAGGTACAACATCATAAAATCAAGAGTCAATCATCACCCAATTATCAATATCAATACCAAGTCACCAGAATATAATAAAGTCTAATGCAATGCAATCAATACAGTCCCTCAAACTGTGTACACACTTGCTAAATGGTAATGTTTGCCCCAAATAGCCATGACCTATAGGGGACCCATGGTGTTCATGTACAACTCGTTCTGGAATTGACCTTGGACCACGAGCTCACAACAAGGCCACATCGTCACTCCCTGTCAAATGTGCCTTATATAGATGTATATTTTCCATCACAAGATATAACCAACAGTGTCTCAAAATTCGCAACACAATGTAAACTCATGTACACTTGGTAATGCCAGAATCAATGAAATAGAAATCATAATATCACAAGTCATAACAAGACTCACAAATAAATCTGCTCAACGATAGCCTAAATATACAGCTATCTTTATCAATCAATGAAGGGTATATATGAACACCTTCCTTTCAATATTTTCAAGAACACAACTCTAGTTGAAAACTTAAAGTGTAATGGAAATCAGCCTACGTAATCAAAGTCACATCAATCTAAGTAATGTCTAACAAAACTCCATGTCTGAAGACCTAGACAAGCTTTCTGCCGTCAATTCTATGACATATACAATCAACTAATCAAAGTCTAACTCAAGTAAACTGTAACCTACCTCAAAGTAGAACTAGAACAATGCAATCACTCCGCAAGAGCTCTCCCCTTCCGCAAAGCCTCGGAATGTTCAAAGTCTAACAATATAACCACTACCCTTTTCAATTAGATAGACTAACACTTAGTGTGAAATCATCATAATCATACTCTCAAAAACCTTACTATATTAATTTGTGGGTCTTCTAATCAATTTAACCCCTTTCAACAGTTTTTGGCTAAAGTTCCCATTTTTAGTGGAACCCTAGGTCTCGATGTACAATAATCCACCATTAAAAATGAATTTCTCATTGTAGGAAGTGATAGTCTGTACTCCTAGATGATTAAACAATAATAAATCAATAACCCATTCATTATTCTAGTGTTTTACTTTTTTTAGGGTTCTAACCTTTTCTACCACCATTAAATGACCTTATATTATTCATAGAACTTAAGGATGACAATGGATTGAACGAACAAGGGGTTGGGACTTACCTTCAAGGAGTAGTTTCACCCTACCCTTAGAAAATCACCTCACTTTCTTGGGAACTGTTTTGGTGTTATGTGGGGAATGGGTTCAAAATTCTATAGTATAAACATCAATTCTGCCTCCCGTCAATTCTACTATAACAGTCTCGCTATTGTGGGAATCCTCCCGCTATGGAGGACCTCATTGATTCCCCATTTCCCGTGATGGCGGACCCCGCACTATTGTGTCGGACCCGCTACAACGGTCCTACGACTACTGCAGTGGTCCTATTCCACCAGTGAGTTTGGTATTCTCACCAAATTTTCACCCAAAATCTCAACATCAATCCGAGCCCATATAGACACAAACCAAAAATGCACATGAATGTAAAAACATGCTACAGACTCGCTCGTGGTCTCAAAATTCCCAACGGAGATCAAATTTACTAAGTCACCTCCCAACGGAAATGATGAAAAGTTTGTCAAACAGACTCACAAATGAATTCAAGTTTTAGTTTCAAGAATTCTAACTCGTTGAGCTCACATTCACCTCATTCCTAGTCTTGGAAAGGTCCGAGTAGGATAAAATGGTCAAAGCCTCCCATAACGACTTAGCGGGTCATTACATTAGATACTAATTAAACAACCGTTCCTCCCCAAACGGACAAAAGGGAAGGAAACAAGGGGAAAGGTACCTGACTCAGTGAAAAGCTAGGGATACTTATTACACATATCTTCTTCAGTCTCCCAAGTGGCTTCCTCAACAGGATGATTCTTCCACTGAACCTTCACTGACTCAATGTCACACCCCGACTAGGGGCATGACGGTAACCGACCTCTAGGTCGGATGCCATCTGGCATTACCTTAATCCTGACAAACTATACCTTTGTCCCTTGTGATACAATTTACATGGGCTAAAGAAAACACCTGCTCACCGAAAAGGCCCAATTTGGCTACCATGCACAGGACACAACATAAACACACACACACACACACACACACACACACACACACACACACACACATATATATAGGCATGCCGATGAGGCCGCTATACATATTCACATCAGCAAGTCATAGGCCAGCAAGGCCGTCCAAAAGCATACTTCGACTATCCAAGACTGACCAGATCAATAGACAGCGCATAAACATGCTACAATGTCTATGAGCCTCTAGGTGTATACGTACAAAATATAAGCGTTGGGACAGGGCCCCGACCTACCCATAACATTAGGACAAGTATCATAGTAGCATAGATATACCAAAATATAGCAAGCCGGAGTAGTGGTGCTCGCTGACCCTAGCTGAAGCTGTAGCCTTACTGTGGTGGTTCTCCTGTAACTCTGTCAGGACCTGCAGCATGAAATGTAGCATCCTGTAAAATGGGACGTCAGCACGGAAGAGAGTACTGAGTTTGTAAGGTAGGAAATAACAGTATAAACATGATATAAACATAGGAAGTAATGGTAACATGAATCAATGGGAAACATACAATGTGCAATGCATGAGCTTTGAAAATCATATGCAGTATACATGTATAAAATAATATCATTATAATGTACCCAGCCTTTGCAGGACTCAAAGGTGAAATGTACCCGGCCCTTTTGGGACTCGATGTGATAAAGTACCTGGCCCTTACAGGACTCGGTGTGAAATATGCGGCCTGCGTTAGACTCATCTTAGCTTGGATGTTCATTTCTTGTCATTATATTCCCAAATTAGTTCGGAGTTATGAAAATTCGGGCAAAGATTTCCTCTGTTTATACTCCGATCCCAGAATTGTAACAACAACAACCCAACATCTATAATCATTACTAAAGTCAACTTTCATACTAACTTGCCAAAATAACCATTGAAATCCATCAACAATAATCTCCATAGATTTACTTCACATTTCCACCAATTTGAATTATTACGAGTTAGATCTAGCGTGATTTACCACAGATCTTTCTAAATTACGAGTAGATAGGAAGGATTCTACCTTAGTTCAGCCTTGCATGCGTGACATGGCACTCGGGTTGGTGTTTCCGCCCCTCTCAACGATGATACCACCACAGAAATTGAGAACTACAAGGTCATCCGTCCCTTCCATATCCAAATTTGATGTTGGAACTACTAAATTATCCTAAGGTTGGTATAAGGACTTAGATGGATGTTGTGGAGGGTTCTAATAAGTTGTGGAGATGAGAAATGGGTGAAAATTATGAAAATGGCGAGTTTGGGGCTTATATATAGGTGTTGGGTCGGGTTACTTAATGGGCCTTTAAGTGGGCCTTTTTTTCCTTTGGATTTGTGAGCAGGTTTGCGGGCTTCTCACAGTCTGTTTTAAAATGCCCATAACTTCCTACTTCAGTGTCGTATTGACGAACGGTTTGTTGCGTTGGAAACTAGACTAGATGAACTTCAATTTGAATAGTTTACTCACTCCATAACTCCCCATATGCTAGAAGATATACCTCACTCAAGTTGGATCAGAATTCTCATCCGACATTCTACCAAGTTCTTCCCAAAGTTTCGACAACTTACTTCCTTCAACCCGCTTGACCCCGGAACCTCTAGATTCTCTCTTAATACTTACTTAAAGTCTTTCTTAGCCTCATAAGTGTTCCATGGACCCTCCGAGTTCACATTAGTTTACTAACAGCAATAACGATATGAAATTCCTTCCAAGGTATAACACCCGTTCGTCATGACTTATATCCCGCGTAAGCTACGACATTATCCTTCCACAAGCTCCTTCCTCGAAAATACATCACAAGTAGGGAACGTTCTTAGCTTCTGGGATGGTGAGGTGTAACATGCAATCTCCTTAGATCTAAACTTACGAATCTTTCTATCTAGAATAGAAATAGGCTCTTCCTCATAAGACACGTTCTCATTTAACAAGACTGAATCCCAACGAATGATATACGAACCCTCACTATGATATTTCTTCAACATAGAGACATGAAACACCAGATGAATGCCAGACAAACCTGGAGGCAAGGCTAACTCATAAGCTACCTCTCCCACACGGTCAAGAATCTCGAATGGGTCGATGAACCTAGGACTAAGCTTGCCCTTCTTCCCAAACCTCATCACACCTTTCATGAGTAAGACCTTTAGCAAAACTTGCTCCCCTACCATAAACTCAAGTTCTCGAACCTTTCAGTCCGCATACTCCTTCTATCTACTTTGAGCTGCCAAGAGATTTTCCTGAATCACCTTAACTTTATCTAAGGACTCTCTCAAAAGATCAGTACCTCAAGGCCTTACCTTGAATGCATCAAACCACCTAATAGGTGATCTATATCTCCTCTCATAAAGAGCCTCAAACAGAGCCATATCAATGCTCGAGTGATAACTATTATTATATGCAAACTCTACCAACGGTAAGAACTGGTCCCGAAGAACTGGTCCCGATGACCACCGAAATCAATCACACAAGCTCGGAGCACATCCTTTAGAGCCTGAATCGTCCGCTCAGACTGACCATCGATTTGAGGATGAAAAGACATACTAAGATCTAATCGTGTACCCAATTTGGACTGCAAAGTCCTCCAAATATGAGATGTAAACTGAGGACCCCTATCAGAAATGATGGAAATCTGAACCCCATGCAATTGAACTACCTCACGAATGTAGATTTTGGCTAACTTCTCTGCATTATAAGTAAATTGAACCGAAAAAAAGTGTGCAGACTTAGTAAACCTATCAACAATGACCCAAATCAAATCAAACTTGCCCAAGGTCTTCAGAAGACCAACGACAAAATCCATGGCTATCCTCTCCCACTTCCACTCAGGAATGGGTATCTTCTGAAGTGTACCCCCGGGTCTCTGGTGCTCGTACTTAATCTGATGACAATTCAAACACTGAGAAACAAAGTTAGCTATATCGCACTGCATCTTAGCCCACCACTAATGATGCCTCAGATCACGATACATCTTGGTAGCACCAGGATGAATAAAATATCTAGAACTAAGGGACTCCCCTAAAATCGTCTGAATCAAGCCATCAACACGAGGAATGCAAACACGTCTCTTAATCCTCAAAACTCCCTCGCTATAAATCACAGCCTCCTTGGCCTGCCCATTCAAAACCTTATCACGAATCTTGCACAAACTCACATCCTGCTATTGTTTCTTCTTAATCTGATCCTCGCCTCAACATAATCTAACATCCTACCAGAATCGAACAAATCTATCCTCACAAAACTCGTTAACCAGAGTCTAAACCTCCATGGTCAATGGACGCTCCGAAGTGATCAAGCGAGCCAAACTACCTACTGCTTAAGGCATCCGCTACTACGTTTGCCTTGACAGGATGATACAAAATGGCAATGTCATAATCCTTAAGCAGCTCCATCCATCTTCGTTGCCTAGAATTAATATCTCACTGGGTAAACACATGTTGAAGACTATGAGGATCTGGGAATACCTCACAATGGACACCATAAAGATAGTGCCTCCAAATCTTCAACGCGAACACCACTGCTGCCAACTCCAGGTCATGAGAAGGATAGTTCTTCTCGTGAATCTTTAGCTGCCTAGAAGAAAAGCAATGACTCTCTTATCCTACATCAACACAACACCCAAACTAGAACGTGAAGCATCACAATAAACCACAAAATCCTTGCCCTACATGGGCAATGTAAGATTTGGTGTTGTAGTCAATAAAGTCTTGAGCTTTTCAAAGCTCTCTTCACACTCGTTGGACCACTAAAAAGGTACTTCTTTCTGGGTCAACCGGGTCAAATGCGAAGCAATAGAAGCAAATCCCTTCACGAACCGATGGTAGTAACTAGCCAGACCCACGAAGCTGTGGATTTCTGTCACTAAAGTGGGCCTAGCCCAATCTCTAACTGCCTCAATCTTTTTTGGATCAACCATAATTCCCTCTTTTGAAACCACTTGGCCTGAGAAAGACATAGACTTAAGCCAAAACTCACACTTAGAGAACTTGGTATACAACCTCCTATCTCTCAGCAACCCAAGAACATCGCTCAAATTCTTCTCATGATCCTCCTTGCTCTTTGAATAAATCAAGATGTCATTAATAAATACAATCACAAAGGAATCTAAGTATGACTTAAATATGCAATTCATCAAATCCATAAAAGCAGCAGGTGCATTTGTAACCCAAAAGACATGACAAGGAACTCATAGTGCCCACATCGAGTCCGAAAAGTTGTCTTAGGAATATCTTCGGCCTGAATCTTCAACTGATGATAATCCAATCTCAAATCAATCTTAGAGAACACAGAAGCTCCCTGAAGCCGGTCAAACAAATCATCAACACGAGGAATAGGGTACTTATTCTGAATGGTGACTTTATTCAATTGGCGGTAATCAATGCACATCCATATAGTCCCATCCTTGCTTTTCACAAAAAGAACAGGAGCGCCCCATGGAGAGACACTCGGACCAATAAAACCCTTACTAAAAAGGTCCTGAAACTGTTCTTTTAATTCTCTTAACTCTGCTGGCGCAATCCGATATGGTAGAATATAAATAGGATGAGTCCCTAGCTCTACATCAATGCAAAAATCAATATCACGGTTTGGGGGCATACCTGGTAAGTCCGCAGGAAACACCTCTGCAAACTCACATACTGTGGGAACTGACTCAATTGATGGAACCTCAGCATTAGTGTTGACACCTAATTTTTGACCTCCCATAATATATTTTAATCACTCAGAGTCCCCGAGTAATAAATAAATGAGTTGAGCATTGCTAAAGCCTTAAATGTTTTTTTTTA
>NC_081346.1:61431039-61441194 GCF_029784015.1 Lycium ferocissimum | reverse complement strand
TGATAAAAATGGTTTTATTTGAAATGAAGTTCTTATCCCTTAAAGTAAAATTAGGACTTAGTTATAAAATAGACATATGAACGCAAGTATGTTTTAAAATGAGTATATATGAGACTCTTTGACCATAGGTATAATCTTTTTTCCTAAATAACCGATCACGCGAAACGTGCAAAAAGTTCTTTTTCTTAAAAATCAAAACAATCCAAATTACGCTTAAATTATAAAAATTCAGGTAAGGATATTCTGAAAGCATACTAGACAAATTAATCCGGTCCACGTGTGAGTAAAGCATGGATAAAATTTGGCTACCCAAATCCAATAAATAAATGAACTTTCTATCTTTTCCTATAGGAAAGACTACTATCCTTATATATAAAAGGAATTAATTATACTCGGATATCATAAATCCTAACCTAAATACCATGTATATAAAGGGAATATATTCATTTCTTTTCAAAATGATATGCAACATGACAAAACTTTTGCGGGAAATAAACAGTTCAATACTCAAACATTGGAACTCGAAGGTCAATCGTATAGTACGGAACCTTAATACTAGGGTGCCTAACACTTTCCCTAGGGGATCACCAGAACCCTTACCTACAACTTTGGATTAAGAAGGATTTTTCACGGTGTATGAATAAACCCTTCAAAACTGGTTTTCCTAATTTCCAAAAAATTAGGTGACGACTCTTTTAAAACAAAGTCTGAAAGAGCACCAACGAGTTCGAAGTAGCTTTTCCGAATGCTAACCCCGCCTGTGAAAATGCGAACCGTAACAGTTAGTATCACGAATATGTGCCAAGTAAGCCAAACACCCCCTCTCCACTAGCTTTGTTGTACGAATAAAGGAAATAATTTTCTTTGGGGAGGGATTAAGGTTACCTTTCTACTTAAGTCTAGATATCCCAGGCATAGCTAAGGTGACTGTTTTGGCATGACAGTTTAGAATCGCATGATAAGGAGCTAGCCAACTCATACCTAGGATTACATCAAAATCTACCATCTGTAGAATCACTAAATCTGCCCATGTACTATAGCCTATAAACGTAACAAAGACAAGACCGATAAACTCTGTCTACAATCACTGAATCTCTAACCGGAGTAGACACATGGATAGGGGTCAAAGCATATCACAAATCATATCAAAACCCTTAAAAAAGTAAGTGGACACATATGAAAAAGTAGAGCCCGGATCAAATAATACATAAGCCATCCGGTCACAGACAGAGATAGTACCAGTAATGACTGCATCAGAGGCCTCAGCCTCTGGCCTACCTAGCATAGCATAGCAATGGGCATGCCCACCGCTAACCTGAGAACTACCACAGTCGCTCTGAACAGTCTGAAACCTACCCCTACCGGGCTGATGTCCACCTCTGCATGACTAGAAACTGTCCCTGCTAGGCTGGGTGCTACCTCTACCCGCTGTGTGACCACCACACCCAGTCTGAGCTCGATTCCCACCAAAAGATCCCCCTCCTCTACCTGGCGCAACTGGAGCCCTGGGAGCCTGAAACTGAGCACTCTGGCCACTCTGATTATGTCTGGGACAAAATCTCTTGATATGCCCCTGCTCACCACACTTAAAGCAAACACGGTCCAAAGTAAGCCGCTCGACATAAACTAATGAAACCGAATAACCAACCTGATTTGGGCTGAGAGGCCTCTGGCTAGCTGGAAGAGTACTGACCAGCCCTTGATGGGCCCCCAACTGAAACTTGTAGAGCTGATTGAATAGGGCGTCTTGAATAAACCTGGGAACTCTTTCTATTGGAGAATGAATCACTGAAAATTCCACCCTTTCGGGCCTTCTTTTCTGTATACTTATTGTAACTATCTTGACGAACACCCTCAACGGTCTTCACATGATCCACCACATCCTGGAAAGAAGAACCCCTGGGTACAAGCTGAAGAACTAACAACTGAAGAGCAGTGTTCAATCCTTTCACGAAATGCCTAACCCTCTCCTCCTCAGAAGGCTAAAGGTGGAGAGCATAACTAGGCAGAGAGTGGTACCAGGCCTCGTAAGTAGCAACTGAAGAATTTCCCTGCTCAATATTGCTGAACTTATCACGCCTTCTGTCCCTCAAGGTATGAGGAACATACTTCTCCAAGAAGAACTAATAGAACTGAGTCCAAGTCAACGGAGGCAAACCCGCTAACCTACACTCCACAAA
Source organism: Lycium ferocissimum (assembly GCF_029784015.1). NCBI lineage: Eukaryota > Viridiplantae > Streptophyta > Magnoliopsida > Solanales > Solanaceae > Lycium > Lycium ferocissimum. The sequence goes on along the minus strand of NC_081346.1, from coordinate 61,439,014 downwards.
AGCCCTCCAAAGACAGCTTTGCATCTTCCATGAGCTGAAAACCAAAAAATTCTACCCCATACTTCTCAACCGCCCCCATCTTATGGAGCCTCTCATGATAATCAATGATGAACTCATAAGAATCCTCAGCCTCAGTACCATAGAACTCTAGAGGCTTCATCATAGTGAATCTCTAAAATAGATCATGCTCATCACCGGTCATCACCGGCCCTCCCACTAGTCTAGGAAATACCTCAGGTCCTGGTGCCTCATCCATACGTGGAGCCCAAGCTACAGCATGTTGTGTCCCTGGAGCACAAACTTGGTCTAGAGCTGGACCGCCACTCTTACACCCTAATTACTTGCAGCGGCTGGTAACACGCCTGCCTCTGCCAAACCGTTCAATAGGTTCAACACTCAGACCATGATGTCTGACAACACTGGAGTACTAATAATATCCGATTGAGCTGGTGCTGCTGCAAAATTTGCTGCCTCATTCGGAGCTACCTGAGGGTCCCAGCACGAGCCTTTCCAGCGCAGGAGCCCCCCCTCCCCCCTTAGTTGGTGCTGCGACACCCCTGCCCCTACCTTTGCCATTGCCCCAGGCCTAGCCCCCACCTCTAACTGTGGCCTGCTTGGGTACTTCATTCGCTACTGCTCCCACACGAGTCCTCACCCGTTGTGAGAGAATAGAATGAAAAGTCAAGTACCAATTTGAATCATCTAGATACGAATTGGAATTAAGTAGCACGAAAGAAAGAAAGAAATTGAAGTTTTCTAGTGTCCTATAGCCTCTCCAAGATAAGTGTTGACACCTAATTTTTGAGCTCCCATAATTTTTCAATTACCCAGAGTCCTTGGATGTTAAACAGAGTAAAACATGTATTTTTAGAGGTCAAAATGATTTTATAAAATTAGTTGGATGATATTTTACCATTCCTATATGGTAAAATAATTTCTATAATATTATAAATCATTTAGAAGTTAATTTACATATTTTTACATAATATTGCAACAATTATGATATATCTGCTCAATTTAACCAAGAGAAAAGCAATTTACAAACAATTACTTATGTAATTGGCGTAAATTATTAAGTCACCAATTAGCAAGTATTTTATTCTGTTTAATTCAAGAAATTTGATTAATTAAAAAAATTAATCATCTCTACTCCTCAATTCTTAATTTTTTGCATATTCAATTTATTGAAATTTTATCATAATTAATTGAGTATTTAGTTATGATTAATTCTATAAATTATTTACGATATGGCAAATAATGGCTACAATTGAAACAATCCATTGTTAGTTCAATTATGACCACGAATGGAAGTTCACCCTAGTATTAAGGACCTGTAGAATACCGTTAACCTTCGAGCTTCAATGTGTGATTAAGTGTGAATATTTGCTAAAATGTTTTCTTTCTTGCTAACAATCATGCTAATCATACATTCCATTTTTTGGCAAAATACATCCTTTAAGGGGGAACGAGTTGGTTTTCTTTGGAAAAAAAATGTTATAAGAGATTTAAATTCATTCCATTTTCGGACAAAAAAACACTTAAGATTTCTCTTTAAGTAGATACTATCTTAGTCCAATGTTATGGTTTAGTCCTTATAAGTTTGTATATATGTATATAGGGAAATAAACAGAGTACATCTCCTTTTTAATAATAGTATAGGTTTTGATAAGTATAAGTAAAGAAGAGGATTTGTTTATTATTTCTTAATCCATTGAAGCACAATATTCAACCATATACTAACTCCAACGCCAACGTAGTCTCAAATTAAAGTGCAAATGTATTTCTCTTTGGTTTTTGTCCGTAAGGTTTGGGCTTTTGGTCCAAAAGGTTCTGAAAATACCTCAAGTTTTCCCTAAGTTTTGAAAGTCCATTCTTATACTTATGCTTTCTGGAAAAGGTCTGTTTTTATTCCAAATTATTTATTAAAATCAGTCCAAGTTTTGTAAATAAGGTCCGGAATATCTCAAATCTATATCAGTCCAATTCATTTAAAGGCATTAAAACAGTCCATTCTATCTTAGTTGGAGGAGGCATTCGACCCAAATCCATTTTATCTTTTTATATTAATGGTCAAACTCGTACCCATTTATATTAATGGTCTAATCTTAAACATTTTTGAAATATTTTGTGAAGCTTGAATTACTAACTACATGCAAGCATCATGAATCGTGTTTGAGTTTAAAAAAACCATTTGAGAAAAAAGTAACTCCTACGTGAATTTCCTAAGTCCTATCGCACTCGGGTTTCAAAATCATTACAAATGTTGTTTATATACACAACCATTATACAAAGGAATACATAAGTATACATATGAAATAAAGAGAAGGGTGCGGCTGGTGGGTCTACCTAAGCCCACCAGTTGACCATTTTCACCCATGACTGGGCCTTCAATTTATTAGCTTCCAATCGGACGCTGAGAAAAAAATAAATCAAAGTTGAGCCTCAGGGCCAATAGGTTTATGTGGCAGGATTGGCCCGAATGGCCCACCTGAAAATCCCATGCAAGACAAATAGGGGAAAAGGGAACATGCGGTTAGAGGGTATCTAAACTTAATCAACACATTAATGAAGAATCTAAATAATAATTACATACACGTATAAACCATGTATTCCTATTCATATACTAAGTATATATATATATATATATATATATATATATATACGATATCCAATGAAATAGAGACAAACCAAACATACAGGCCCAAATAGGCAGAAATAGCAAGGAAGCAAACCTAAAAATGCAAGTTCACAAAATAATAGGCCAAAATTCAAGATCAGATAAAGGTAGCAATCCTAATAGGGGAAACAAAACAAAATAGGCCAAAAGTCTTATCACAGTATACAAGATAAATAAAATAGCACAGGTCCGACTTAATGATATGCAAGGTATATCCTTTTATATACACCGAGGTGTATACAGCTTGTATAACCTTATATATCGCATGTATACCACTCAGCAAACAACACAAAATGAAGTAAAGGATAAAATAGACATGAAATATGGCTTGTTGAACATATGCTATTGTATATGAATCACATTTGACCCCTATTCGACTTACACACATATTTGTGTCAATTCCAATATCAAAGATGCGTACTTTCACAATTTTGTAAGTCAAGATCAACACCACTTATGTTACCCTAGAGTAGGAGCAGCCAAAAGATAACCTCCTCACCAAATTAAATGAACTTGACTTCATTTATGTAGAACTACAAACATGTCAAAGAGGATAAGAGGGAGGGAATCATCCTATCCTTGGATTTTTCAGACAAATGTTCCAACAAAAACATACTCATTTTCCCTTAAAATGGAGTAATTTGAAATCATACAGGGGCACATGTAGGCATTCTTAAACTAAAATAGGCAGGACATAACCATAAAGAGAGAAAAAGAGCATAACCAGTCATCTTGGCATATCGAAACATGTCTTTAGACTTCAACAACTTAAAGACTATTCTAACAGGTGCAAAAATGGCTAAAAAGACGGCATAAGAAACGACTTAGACAATCACTAGTGTCTCATGATCATAAGATTTCAAGATTACATGAAGAAATCAATACAGAATGCTCATTAAGGAGATAATACTTGTCAACTTAGTGTCAACAGCTAGGTAGGTAATACTTGTCAACTTAGTGTCAACAGCTAGGTAGGTTAAAATAAGCATGTCAAGCCCAAATATTACTTCAAGTTTCTTTTCATGTGAAGAAAAACTATATTCAACTAACGAAACTCATTTGAATGTCTAGTTAAATCTAAATCCTTATGAACCATTAGTGCAATTAAACAGTCAGACACTTGAGCAAACCAGAAATCTAATGTTCCAGAAAAACTAATGATAGGGTGTGGTAGATGAGAACATATGAATACTTGCAAACTGTAACATTAAATGTCCTCAGAATATCAAATAGATGTTTTAGATTCAAATCCCTATATGCACTTTTAAACCCCAACTTGGCTTCTCAACATACTACTAACACATGATAAAGATTATTGAAGACAATATAATTACCACATATCCACAACAAGATAAGATAGGGTGATAATGTGAAAACACAAGCATATATTTTGACAGTAAAAGAGTTTACATGCTTAAAGACTGACTTATACTATCATTCTTGAACAAAAAAGACTAATCCCAACTAGTATCAGTAACTTTGAAGGAGTATGACACCATACGATCACATGTTTACAAATGTACAGACTAGTTTAAGTTAAAAAACCAATTTGATATTCATACTAATAACTTTCTTGGTTCTAGTAAACAACAACAGTTAATATGATGGTTATTTACCCTAATGGTTATTTACCCTAACACCTTACATTTAGGCTATCATTCATACTTAGGCTAGACCCAAAAAAAAAAAAAAAAAAAACCTAGCTTATCATGCTTATAAATTAACAATATCATGTAGCTAAGTAAAGCAAGCATTTATTATAAACATGACAATAGGTTAAAACCAAACATTATTAACATAATCATCCACACATGAACATATATGGACATATAAATACTACTGGAACTAAACTAAACTAGAACATGAACATATAAAGACCATTAACTATTAAATTGAAAACTAAACTAACTAAACATAAATGTTGTAAAACTACTAAAAAACTGAAATTAAACAAACTAAAGGAGGGTTATTTAACTTTTTGAGTGAAGCCCTTGTCAAGATTGAAATTTGAAGCTTCTACTCCTCAACCCAAAACTCATCCACAAAAGAAAAATAAAATAAAATTAGACTTTTGCTTGAATATTAAGAAAATTTTAAACGAGTGTCCAATTCAAACGTCAGTCACTTGTTAAAAAACCTAGTATCGAGTTTTATGTGAATGTATCTGATATTCTGTGTGTGTAAAATGTGAATTGGGGGTTCTCTATATAGAACCCCAAAAATTTGAAACCCTAAACCTAGATTCGACGTGGGACAAATGCAATTTCTGAGAATTGCTCCCTCAAACAACGATCAATGGCTGAGATTCAAACATATAAACATGTAGAGTGTCAGATTTGACCCAGATTACATCAATCCATTTGGTTCTTCACGCACCAATGGGATTTGAGTATTCAAACGCAAGTGAGACAAAATCCATTCAGGATTTGTACTCATTTGAACATTATAATGCAGAAAAAGTAAAGGAAAGAGAGATTATTACCTTGTTTGGGTTGTACATCGACATATTTGGTTGAGAAATTGCAGAGCAATAAATGTTCTTGCCATTTTCAGCCATGCAGCAGTTTAAACCTCAATGTGGGTCCCTACTTTTGCCATTTCCAAAGATACGTGACGTAAGGAGAGAGAAAAGCGAGGGGTGGCGGCTGCTAGGGTTTCAATAGAAACCTTTTGAACCAAATGAGACCTGAAGGTCTTTGGTTTTGTTTTAGGAGTGCTCGTGGGCTAGGTCGGTTTAAATGGACTGGGTTTGGCTCATTAAAAGAAAAGAGGCACTGGCCAATCGCATATATATACATGTATATATGCTTATATACATGTATATATGTGTATAGTTATGTATATAAAGGGAAAAACATGTCAATTTAAACAAATAGCCAATAATTAAAACTAGTCTATTACCTTTTAATTATGGACAATTTACAATTAACTAATTAATCAAATTAAAGACATGGGCAATTGCTTAAATTTCAAATTTAGCCTAAATTGAACTAGGCTATGAAATTGGCTATTTCAATTATGTTCATTTTTACTAATCAATTGATTACTTCAATTGTAGCCTCAATTGAGCACATAATAAATAATTTTCAAATATAACCATACTTAAACATCCAATTACTTATGGTTAATCTAAAATTGTATAAATGCAAATTGATTATGCAAATATTAAATATTGAGAGGTAAAATGATTATTTATTTAATTAATCAAATTTCTTAAATTAAAGAGAGTAAAATACTTGTCAATTGGACACTTGATAATTTAAACAATTAATTGAATAATTGTTTCGATTCATTTTCTAATTTAATTTTGACAATTACTTTAATAAAATTGAAAATTAATTTTAAATTTTTTACAATATATATATTTGAAGTTATTTTGCCAAATGAAATGGCAAAATATTGTCGAAAATTTTTTGTAAACTCATTTTGATTTATAAGTGCATATTCCACTCCGTTTGAAATCCAAGAATCTCGGATAATTCAATAAATTATTGGAGGTAAAAAATTAGGTGTCAACAAATGCCCCTTTGGTGTTCGGGGATGGCTAGCCTATCCCTGATTTTTGACTGACCAATTTCAAAATACCTTTCTTTTTTATGCGATTTTTAAATATATAGCCGGACCCTAGTTTCTGAGTTTCCTACATATTTCAGGTTACATGAGAATTCAGGCAACTTGTAGTTCGACTAAATTATACTTCTAAATGCAAATTTAAACAAATTTTGAATTTCCTGGTTGTCAAAATTGAGAGACCCGAAGTGATTTGTTGGAGTGTGACTGAATCTCTTGTGTTGAGTCCACCTACATATCCCTGGTCTTTGGGAATCTAGTAACTTGTAGTTCGACTCGATCAGAGGAAAAGGGTATCCCTTATGCGGGAGTGACTTTGTGTCTTCCGGTGTGTGCCCGACCTGCTGCGGGATTTTTGAAAGAATAAAGCAGTAATAAAGCAAGAAATTAAAATCAAATGTGCGCGGCTGAGCACGGGTTGAGTGATCTCCAAATTCCTGGCTGTAGAGCTTGACTTTCATGGGCTCCTTATCTCGACCGGCTGTGTAAGAAAAAGTTCCATGTTTGCTCCGCATGCGTCTGATTCTGGTCTGATCAGCCTGCTCCTTTCCTTAGCGGCTGCTAACCTCCTTCTATCTACTGGGTAACATTGTGATTGGTTTTTAGAGCGAATATTGTGGTCTCCTGATCGGATTTACATCGCTTTTGATATTTGTAGCGCAGACTACGGTCCCTTGACCGGATTTACATCGCTTTGACATTTATAGCAAAGACTGTGGTTCATGACTGGATTTATATTGCTTTGACATATGTGGTGAAGACTTCAGCCTCCCGACTGGATTTACATCGCTTGACACTTGTAGCAAAGACTGTGGCCTCCCGACTGAATTTACATCGCTTTGATACTTATGGCGAAGGCTGCGGCCTCCCGATCGAATTTACATCGCAGACACTTGTAGTGAAGATTGCGGCCTACCGACCAGATTTAGATCACTTTGACACTTATGGCGAAGACGACAGTCTCCCGACCGGATTTATATTGCATGACACTTGTAGCGAAGACTGTGGCCCCCCGACCAGATTTACATCATTTTGACACTTATGGCGAAGACTGTAGCCTCCCGACTGGATTAATATCGCTTGACACTTGCAACGAAGACTGCAGCCTCCCAATCGGATTTACATCGCTTTGACACTTGTGGCGAAGACTGCGGCCTCCCGACTGTATTTACATCGGTTGACACTTGTAGTGAAGAGTGCGGCCTCCCGATCAGATTTACATCGCTTTAACACTTGTGGTGAAGACTACAGCCTCCTTACTGAATTTACATCGCTTGACACTTGTAGCGAAGACTGCAGCCGCTCGACTGGATTTACATCGCTTTGACACTTATGGAGAAGACTGCAGCCTCCCGACCGGATTTACATCGCTTGAAATTTGTAGCGAAGACTGCGGCCTCCCTATCATATTTACATCACTTTGCTATTTGAAGCGAAGACTGCTGGCTTCTAACCGGATTTACATTGCTTTGTCCCTCTATATTTAAATGCTAGTTGTGACCCTCTCGATTTGATGCGTCGTTTCGATCCATTGTGATCTTTTTTGGTCAATTTGCTACCCTTTTGGTGTTTAGTCCTTCATAGCCCTTTTGGCTTGATGTCAACCCGTTGGCGTTTAATCCTTTTATAGCCCTTTTGGCTTGATGTTTTCCCTTTGGCATTTATTGCTTTTGTAGCCCTTTTGGCTTGATGTCTGCCCTTTGGCGTTTATATTCTTTTATAACTCTT
>NC_081346.1:61413490-61430939 GCF_029784015.1 Lycium ferocissimum | reverse complement strand
CTCAACATCGATATAAGAAGTTTCGTCCGTTTTCAAGCGACCAAAGTGCTTTTTGTAAAGGGATTTTCCTCTATCTCAACTCCGTTGACTAAGTTGACACACAAGAAGGTCAAATTTCAATGGTCACGCACATGTCAGTAGCGTTTTGAGGAGTTGAAAATGAGGTTGACTTCCGCTCCAATTTTGATGCTACCAGAAAGGACCAAGGGATTTATGGTATATTGTGATGCTGCGGGAATTGGTCTCGGATGCGTCTTAATGTAGCATGGTAAGGTTTTGTCTTATGCACCCAGACAGCTCAAGGCTCATGAGAAGAATTATCCGAACCATGATCTAGAATTGGAAGCTATGGTTTTTGCACTTAAAATATGGCGTCACTATATGTATGGAGTGCAGCTAGATATTTTCACCATCCACAAGAGCCTTCAATACATTTTCAAACAACGCGATGTGAATCTTAGGCAAAGAAGATGGCTTGAATTGCTTAAGGACTATGATGTACATATTCATTATCATCTAGGGGAGGTGAATGTTGTAGCCGATGCTCTTAGTCAGTGTTCCATGGGAAGTTTAGCTCATGTTGAGACAAACAAGAGGACTATGGTGAAGGATTTTCACCACTTAGCTACGTAAAGGTTCGGCTCTTGGACTCGAAAGATGGTGGTATTGTTGTTCAGAATAAGGTTAAATCCTCCTTAGTAGCCAAAGTAAAAGAAAAATAGTTTAGTGATCCCTATTTATTGCTGCTGAAGGAGAGGATTCAAAAACACAAGATGAAGACTTTTGAACCGTGGGGGGGGGGGGGGGTGATAGTACCTTGAGGCATCGGGACAAGTTATGTTTTCCAGACTTAGATGGGCTCAGAGAGCAAATCATGTCAGAAGCCCACAATTCTCAGTATTCCATTCACCCCAGGTTTCACAAAAAATGTATCATGACCTTAGGGAGATTTATTGGTGGAACAGCATGAAAAAGAATGTAGCAGATTTTGTGGTTAAGTGTCCGAATTGTCAGCAAGTGAAAGCCGAGCACCAGAGGCCTGGCCCAGAATATTGATATTAATGTTTGGAAATGGGAGATGATAAACATGGACTTTATAACAGGTCTACCGCATTCTTTCCGAAGACATGATTCGATTTGGGTGATTGTCGATGTACTTACTAAGTCAATGCACTTTCTGCTAGTCAAGACCATAGAATCATCAGAAAATTATGCCAAGTTTTATATTCAAGAAATCCTCAGGCTTTATGGGACCACGATGTCTATTATTTCAGATCGTGGTGCTCAGTTGTAACGATCCGATAGGTTGTTATGAGGACTTTGATCATTTTACCCTTGCTAGTACCCTCCCAAGAATAGAAATGATTTTAATGAGAACTCAAGAAGTTAGAAGTCTAAAAATTGAGACTTGTGTGGTTTGTTGTTATGCATTGAGTGAAACTTGCCTTGGGGGGTCACTTAGTAAATTTGACCTTCGTTGGGAATTACAAGGCATGGGTGAGTCTGTAGCATTTTTTTACATTAATGTGCATGTTTGGTTTGTGTCTATAGGGCCTCAGATTGATGTTGAGTTTTTGGGTGGAAATCAGGTGAGAAAACTAGGCTCACTGGTCGATTTGGACCACTGTAGCGGGCGTAGGACCGTTGTAGCGAGTCCGCCATAGCGTGCGGGGTTCGCCATCATGGGAAATGGGAAAGTAAAAGAGGTCCGCCATAACGGGACTATTCCCGCTATAGCGGGACCGCCGTAGTGAACGTTGACAGCTGTAGCGGACTACAAGAGGCAGAAACTATGTTTTATAGTCCATATTTTGAAACCATTCCCCACATAAACCCCAAAAATAGTTCCCAATAAATATAGAGGCGATTTTTTGAAGGCTAGGGCACCACTCTTCATCAAGGTAAGTCTCAACCTTTATCTTCATTCGTTCCACAATTATCTTACGTTCCTACATCCGCTAAAGGTTCTTTAATGGTGAATTGAAAGGAGCCCTAGAACTTATGAAACCCTTAAATAACAAATGAGTTATTAATTTTATTGTTGCTTTATCATCTAGGAGTATAGAATATCACTTCCTAGGATGAGAATTCGATTATAAATGGTGGAGTTGGTTGATTGAGACTTAGGGTTCCAATAAAAATGGATGTTTTAGCCTAAAATTGATTGAAAAGGGTTGAATTGATTAGAAACCCATGAATTAATAGAATATGATTGTTGGGATTGATATTAGTACGAATTCACATCTAATGATAGTTCACCCAATTAAAAAGGGTAGAATTAGTTGGGTTCTCTTTCCCCAATTGTTATTTTGTTGAGTAGATAAACCAATACTCACTTAGCGTTATGACTGTTGGACTTTGAATGTTCTGAAGCTTTGCGAAAGGTGAAAGCTATTGCAGAATAGGTGCATTGTTCCAGTTTGGCTTTGAGGTGTGTTAGGGTTTACTTGAGTGAGACTTGATTAGTTGATTGTATGTGTAGTAAAACTGATGGAAGAAAGTATGTATAGGTATTCAGACATGACGTATGGAGGGATACTACTTAGGTTGGTATGATCTCTGATTATGTGGGCTCGTCGCCATTATTGTTATATACCGAAACCTGAGTGGAATTTGTTATGTTATGATAAGGAAGGAGTTCATATATACTCTTCTTGTGATTGAGATGATTTCATATTCAAGTTTGTTGATAATTTGAATTGATTGAGTCTTGATATGACTTGTGGCATGATGCCTTGTATTCTTGACATTCATATTGTAGCCTGACCATATTCCACATTTACTGATGAATTAGAAATACGTTGAGAAACAAATTGTTATATGAAGGCACATTTGATAGGGGGTGAGGATATGGCCTAGTTAAGGGGTCGTGATCTGAGGTCAGTTCCGGAGCGAGTGGTACATGGACACCATGGGTCCCCTGCACGTCATGGCTATTTGGGGAAACAATACCATTTAGCTTGTTTACACATGGTTGAGATACTACCATTGTTACATTTTATTGCATTACAATAGACTTACTTTATTCTTGTGGTTGCTTGATGACTGAGCTTGTGACGGCTGAACTTATCTGATTGATGGCTGGACTTATCTTATACCTGTGTTGGCTGAATTCTATTGATGACATTATTTTGTTTGTGTGTTGTTGTGCCTATCGGCCTATTCTATTAATTTTATGAACGTATGTATGATACTAATCTTAGTCGGCCTATAATACCTACCAGTACTGAGTGTTTGTACTGATACCTCCTTACTGCACCTTTTTTAGTGCATATTGTGTGCCGAATACAACTTCCAGACCTCATATCTAGCGTGAGGCCAGTTCCTGATCAGATCCGAGGGTGAGCTCCAATGCAGCCTGAAGATCTTTCCTCATTTGGATGTCAACTTTCATTCCAGACATTTATGATTATATAGAAATTTATTTCATTCGTTAGACAGCTTATGTTTTAGAGTCCTTGTACGATGACTTTCGAATCTTTGGGGTTGTAATAGTTAGGATTTTCGCACTTATATTTCTATTTATGGCATGACTAGACAGTTATTTATTTATTTCATAAGTTGGCTTATAATTGGTTAAGCGGTTTAATAGTTGGTTAGAAGGGGATGGTTCGCCGACTAGGGGAGTTAGTGTAGGTGCCACTCACGGCTACTTGGGTCGTGACAAAGTTGGTATCAGAGCCCTAGGTTCTTCGATCTCGTTGTACAAGGATATGTCTATTAGAGTCTTGCAGATCAGTATGGAGACGTCGGTACTTATCTTTGAGAGGCTATGCGACACTAGAAAAATTTAAATTCTTTCGTGCTACTTGATTCCAATTGGTATACGATGGTTCAAATTAGTATTTTACTTTCTTTCTATTCTCTCACAGATAGTGAGGACTTGTGCGAGAGCAGTGGTAGATGAGGTACCCACATCGGCCGCAACTTGCGGTGGAGGCCAGACCAGGGGTCGTGGCCATGAAAGAGGCAGGAGACCGGTAGCACCAGCCAGGGGTGGGGCTCTTGTGACTGCTCAAGCTCTCACTGAGTCCCTCGTGCCTCAGATAGTTCCAGATAAGGCAGCAGAGTTTGTAGCATCACCAGAGCATCCAGATATTATTGCTCCTCTAGTGTTGTCAGACGTCATGGTTTGAGTGCTGAACCTTCTGAATGGTCTGACAAAGGCAAGTGTGTTACTAGTAGTTCCAGGTGCTCATGGTGCGAGAGTGGGTGATCCGGCTCTGGGCCGAGTTTGCACTCTAAGGTTATAGCATGCTGTAGCTGTGGCTCCTCGTTTGGATGAGGCTCCAGGACCAGAGGTATTTCCTAGACCAGTGGGAAGTCCAGTAATGATCGGGGATGAGCATGATTTATTTTGGCGGTTCACTAAAATAAAGCCTCCATAGTTCTATGGCACCAAGGTTGAGGATGCTTATGAGTTCATAATGGATTGTCATGAGAAGCTCCATAAGATGGGGGCGGTGGAGAATTATGGCACTGACTTTGTGAGCTTCCAACTCTTAAGTTATGCCAAGTTATGGTGGAGGGCGTTTGTGAAGTGCAGGCCAGTGGGATTGCCTCCATTGACATAGACTCAATTTTATTAGGTGTTCTTAGACAAGTATGTTCCTCGTACTTTGAGGGACCAGAGACGTGATGAGTTTAGTAATATTAAGCAGGGTAATTTCTCAGTGGCTGCTTATAAGGCTCGGTTCCATTTGTTATCTCGCTATTGTATCCAACTTGTGCCTACTGAGGAGGAGAGGGTTAGACGATTTTTGAAAGGGTTGATCACTGCTCTTCAGTTGTCAGTGTTTCAGCTTGTAGCCACAGGTTCTTCCTTCGAAGAAGTGGTAGATCATGTCCGGACTATTGAGGGTGCTAAAAATGATGGGTATGTTAAGTATGCAGAGAAAAAGGCCCGAAAGGGTGGTAATTTCAGTGGCTCTTTCTCTAAGGGCCAGAGTTCTCAGGTTTATTCGGGACGTCCGATTCAGTCAGCGATTCAAGTTTCTTCTGTAGGACTATCAGGGGGCAGTCAGTACTCTTTCGTGCTTCCAAGGGCGCGCCGCCCAGATATTCAGACCATGGGGGTTATTTTACTTCATTTGCTTCTATTCAGCGACCTACGCTAGACCGTAGGGGTTTTGAGTGTGCTGAGCAGGGGAATTTCAAGAGAAATTCTTCCAGACTTAGGTAGGGTGGCCAGGGTGCTCAGTTGTGCTCCCCATGCTCAGACTAGGCATGGTGGTCATACAGCTGGAAGAGGTGGCACCTAGCCTAATAGAGGTGGGTTTTAATCAGGCATAGGTGGATATTAGCCCGACAGGGCCAAAGCTCAGGCAGGACCAATTGATCGTAGTGGTTCACAGGCTACTAGCAGAAGGGTTCATTGCTATGCCTTTCCTGGCAGATTAGAGGCTGAGGGTTCAAATGCTGTTATTATAGTTAATATCTCAGTTTGTCACCGGATGGCTTCTATATTTTTTTTATCTGGGTTCTACATTCTCTTATGTGTCTGCATGTTACTCTATGGGTTTTGATATAGTCTATGATTTTCTTGATGCCCATATTCATGTATCTATTCAACTTGGAGACTCTGTGGTCGTAAATAGAGTTTATTGATCTCGTACTGTCACATTTATGGGATATGGCACCTGGGTTGACTTAGTGATTCTAGACATAGTAGATTTTGATATGATTTTGGGTATGAGCTAGCTAGCTCCATACCATACGATCCTAGATTGTCATGCCAAGACAACCACCTTAGCTATGCCTGGGGTGCCTAGACTTGAGTGGAAGGGTAACCTTAGTCCCTCCCTAAGGAAAATTATTTCCTTTATTCGTGCCAAGAAACTAATGGAAAAGGGATGTTTGGCTTATCTGGCACATATTCATGATACTAGTGCAAAGGGTCCATTTATTGAGTCAGTCCCAGTGGTGTGCGAAACTTGCCAGGCATTCCTCCAGATCGTGATATTGATTTTTGCATTGACTTAGAACCAGGGACTCGCCCTATTTCTATTACACCATATCGGATGGTACCTGCAGAGTTGAGAGAATTAAAAGAATAGCTTCAGGATCTTCTTAGTAAGGGTTTTATTCATCCGAGTGTCTCCCCATGGGGCGCTCCTGTGCTTTTCGTGAAAAATAAAGATGGGACTATGCGGATGTGCATTGATTACCACCAATTGAATAAAGTCACCATCCGAAATAAATACCCCATCCCTCGTATTGATTTGTTTGATCAGCTTCAGGGGGCTTCTGTGTTTTCAAAAATCAATTTGAGATTAGGTTATCATCAGTTGAAAATTCGGGTAGTGGATAATCCTAAGACAACTTTCCGGACTAGATATAGGCATTATGAATTTCTTGTTATGTCTTTGGGGCTTACTAATTCCCCAGCTACTTTTATGAATTTGATGAACTGTATTTTTAAGCCATACTTATATTCCTTGGTAATTGTGTTCATTGATGATATCTTGATTTATGCGAAGAGTAAAGAAGATCATGAAACACACTTGAGGATTGTTCTGGCGTTGCTGAGAGACAGGCAGTTGTATGCTAAGTTCTCTAACAGTGAGATTTGGCTTGCGTCTGTATCTTTCTTAGGGAACGTGGTTTTGAAAGAGGGGATTATGGTGGATCCGAAGAAGATTGAGGCAGTGAGAGATTGGGCCAGGCCCACTTTCATGACAGAGATCCGCAGTTTCATGGGTTTGGCTAGTTACTACCGTCGGTTCGTGAAGGGGTTTGCTTCTATTGCTTCGCACTTGACCTGTTTGACTCAGAAGGAGGTAACCTTTCAGTGGTTCGACGAGTGTGAGGAGTGCTTCTAAAAGCTCAAGACATTATTGACTACAGCTCCTATTTTATCTTTGCCCATTGAAGGTAAGGACTTTGTAGTTTATTGTGATGCTTCTCGTTTTGGGTTGGGTGCCGTTTTGATGTAGGAAAAGTAGGTGATTGCTAATGCTTCCAGATAGCTGAAGCTTCATGAAAAGAACTATCCTACTCATGTCTTGTGTCACACCCCGACGACGGGCATGACGGGCACTCGACCTTTACGCCAAATACCACCTGACGTGATGTAATATAGTCTTAGTACAACTGTTACGAGCGTAGTTAGTTCATATACATACAAGAGCACCTGCATACAGAAATGGCCCAACAAGGATATTACATATACATTTTGTGCATAACTGTGTACATAATTAGCCGACGAGGACGCAACATGAACACTGTGAAAATGTCATATAGCCGACCAGGCTACAACAAGTGCCTTATAAGTATTTTGAAATCATGCATGACTCTGACACCTACTATATTGTCTATGAGCCTCTAGGAGTACGTACATCTGTCATTTACATAACCTGCAGACTCAATAAATACCTAACTAGAAAGCCCGGTATAATGGTACTCGCTGACGTCTCGTTGAAACTGGCGATCCTACTGAGAGGATCTTCTACTCTGCCTGTCAGGACCTATAGCACGAAATGCAGTGCCCCAGGAAGTGGGACGGTCAGTACGGATAAAAGCACTGAGTATGTCAGGCAGGAAAGTAATAACATCAGTAAAATATAAATGTAAACATGGGAGAATAGTGATAACTAGTAACCTGTGACATCTGAAACCATATAATATGCCATGCATGAGAAAATCATTTTTCATATGCAACAAATACATATATATATATATAATTTATATAACGTACTCGGCCCTGGTGGGACTCAGTGTGAAGCGTACCCAGCCCGCTCGGGACTCAGTGTGAAACGTACCCTGCCTTTTCAGGACTCGGTGTGTATATCATCATCCTCCCTGCGTCCGAAAAACCATCATTATATCATAACGTACCCGACCCTAATGAGACTCAGTGTAAAACGTACTCGGCCGTTACGAGACTCGGTGTGAATACCCAACTGATCAGTGGTTGTACATCTACGTGCCGTACCCGACCGACTATAGCACGGCTCAATGTGGTAAAATAGTGCATGCATAAATATATAAATGCATGAGGAGTCAAAGAAATGATATCAGGCCTTTTGGAGTGACGTAAGGTCATTATACCTCCGAATTTTTTATGGGACTCATATCGAGGCCAAGAAATGACTCAAGTGAGAATAATCATAATAACATTATAGGAATCTTTCGTGTAGTATACGAATGTTATAACTAGGAGTCAATAAATGTCGTAACCATAGACGTATACTTATATACATAATATGTTGGAGAAACCCATAGAAAAATGGGAGTTTCATAAATATATATTTTTCACAAAAATAAATATATTTCTCATAAAGTATAGGAAATTATGGATAAACTTGAGTGAATATAGTATGCACGCTAGTGGGCTCTAAGATTCATGACAAGAATAACAGGGATGAAAACCTTACATACCTTATCCTCTAACTTGCTGCCTGAAGGAATTTACTATCCCGAGCTTGTCCTTTCCTCCGTACCTATATGAGGACATGCAAATCCTGGGTTAGTTGTCCTCGATTTGCATGCAAATATTTTGGTGCTAATTTTCCAAATTATCTGAAGTTACAGAAAATCAGGCAGCATTTCTCCCGTTTTGGTGACATCCCAAGTGTCAACAACAGTACGAACAAAAACAATACAACAATACCAATATTGACCCATATCAATTTCCATGGCATTTTACCAATAATTTGCATTATGGAATTAATTCTATTAATTTTGCCCAAACGTCATAATTTACGAGTTTATCTTCGAATTTAATAAAAACCCAATAACAACAATATAAGTCCCAATTCAATTTCGATGCCAACTTGTCAAAATCACCATAAAAATCCATCAACAACAATTTCCATTGATTTACTTCACATTTTCACCAATTCGAACTATTACGAGCTAATTCTAGCGATACCCATTATGAATTTATGTTAACGGAGGGAGAATCTTACCCTGCTAAAATTGAAATGATCCTTGATATCTTTCACATTCCAAAATCCGCCATCCTTCACCTTATTTCAGCAACAAGCACGATACCACGATGCTACCCCGAGTCTTTCGAGCTTGATTGACGTTGAATCTGACTAAGTTGAAGTATAGATTTTGAGAGATGATTATGGAGACTTCTAGATGTTTATGAGTGGTGAAAATGATGAAAAATGATGAGTTAGAGGGGTATTTATAGGTGCATGGGTCGGGTTAGGCTCCATTGGGCTGAATAAGTAGGCCTTAAGGATTTTCGCACAGGTTCGCGAGCTTCTAGCAGTCCTTTTAAAATGCTCATAACTCCCTACTCCGATGTCATATCGACGAACGGTTTGTTGGCTGAAAACTAGACTAGATGAGCTTAAATTTCTATAGCTTATTCACTCCATAACTCCTCATATTCTAGGAGATATACCACGCTCAAGTTGGACCAAAAATTCTTTCCGAAATTTGCCTAGTTTTTCCCAAACCTTTGACAACTTAGTTTCTCTAACCCACTTGACCCCGGAACCTTTAGCTTTTCTCTTATTACTTGTTAGAAGTATTTATTAGCCTTATAAGAGTTTCTTGGCCTCTCCGGGCTCACGTTTTTTTAGTAATGGTACTAACGATACGAAATTCTTATACCCCATATTTTATATGCTTATTTTCCCATAAGATAGCTAATGTGAAGCTAGTAAGTGAGGTTGTTGTCAAGGTTATAAGAGATTCTACATGATTATTCCACGTGTGCGGGAGTTTAAGTTGTGTAAAGCACGTACCGAAAGATTGGAGGCGAAATAAACTAGAAAATCTGAGTAATGCAAAGAAAGCAACTCGATGGTCAAGTCGACGGACCTTCAACCTGCCCGTCAAAAAACTCTATGAGAATCAGGGGTTGCCGCAGTTCGATGGTTGCGAGTCGACGAACTATCGACTGGTCAATGGTCTGTCGAATCGCAGGTGGTGGAAAATTCTCTCTCTCTCCTATAAATAAAAGGGCCATGACTTGGATTATTTCTTACACCAAAAATCAGAATCCCCTAGATTTTTCAAGGTATCTCCACCTCCTCTACATATCTGTACACATCCTAAGCAAAAATTCAAGTGAAAATCAAGCTTTAAAACCCTAAGCTAGCTCATGGATGGTGATAGTGCTTGCTTTTGGTTGAAATTGTAGTAGTTTTGGTTGCAAAAAAGGTTGGGTGAGTTAGGGTTCTTCAAGATTAAGGTATGTTCTTTCTTTATTTCTTATATTAAGTTGATTTGGAGATTAGTAAGTCATGAAGGTGAAGCAAATTGTGGTAGGAAAAGTTAGGAGACATTGTGTTGTAGTTATTGATTATGAATGGAATTTGGAAGGAAGTTTTGGATTGTTTTATGGGTAAATTGTATATAATTTATTAAATATGGAATTTTTAATGTTGTTCTTGTTGTTGGGAGTTGATTTGGAATTTGGTGGAAGTAGATGGAATAGGGGAAGTGTCGCCCAAATTCCACTAGCCCATCAGTTACTTTAGTTTGAACTTAAGAGTGTATTCAAGAATTAATCTTAGTATAAATCCTCTTGAATATAGATTTGCGAGCTTGGGAGAAAACGTTAAGTAGTTAAGGAGAGGTAAAGGTATGTTAAGGCTAACCTTTTCTTTCTTAAGGCATGATTCTTTTGTTGTGAACCTATACATGATATCCTCAATATTCCTATTCCTAAAAATGCTAGAAGCTCATGATTCTCAAGGTTCTTATGATATCGTTGATAAGTGCTCTTGATGATGATGATGCTTTCATTTCTAAAGATACCAAAGCTTATAGTTCTTGATATTCTCATGATATTATTGTGCTTGTTGCATGATTATTGAATTTTATAAATTGTTGTTGATCTCATCTTACGATAATTGTTTCTTCAAGGTGAAATATAGCGATGATGATGATTCCATAATGACACATCGGAGGTTACCGACCTTACGACACTCCGATAGATTTATGGCTTTCATTTGGGCTCTCATGCATGCTTTATATATATGTATATATTTTCTCACACCGCGCCGCGCTATAGTCGGTCGGGCAAGCACGTAGATGTGCACACCACTGCATGGGCAGATTTTGATGTTACCCCGAATGTGGGATGCTCCGGACGGGGGATGATATGATATATGGATCGAAATGCACGTTCCGTAGCACTAACACTTATATTATGTATGTATGAAAGTGTTTTTTTTTTAAAGCCAAGCATGCATAATATCCGCCTTAAGAGGCAATCAGATGTACAGGTTATTTCTCCTATCTTATGATTCTTTCATACTTTTATTATGTTGTTATTCATGCCTTACATATTCAGTACATTATTCATACTGACACCCTTTTATTTGTGGACAACGCGCGTTATGCCGGCGGAGTGAACGAGAGAGGGACCGGACACGGGCACAGCCGTCCACGCCTTTAGTACGGGAGAGCGCTCCATTTGTTCCGGAGCGACGCGTCTACTCGGTACTTTTCTTTAGTGTATATATGGGCATGGCGGGGTCCTGTCCTGTCATTATGATGTTTTGTGCTCCTTGTAGAGGCCCATAGACAGCTGTATATAGTTAGATGTTCCGTAACCTCATCAGTTCATATTTTGTATATCATTTTTTGCGGCCTTGTCGGCTTGTACAGATGGGCGTAGTTGATGATGTTTATATAGATCTGTTCTATCTTTGAACTCATGCTCTTATAGATTATGATATTTACGAGTTATATTTTGTGGTCCACTTAGATATGAATATGAGAAGTATGTTAAGAGGTGCTTGGTAGGTCAGCTTCGGGTACCCGTCATGGCCCTCCGGTTGGGTCTTGACGTGGTATCCGAGCGCGATTCGTCCTAGGGTGTGTCTACGAGCCATATCCAGTAAAGTCTTGTTTATGGGTGTGAAGCATGCCACACTTATAAAAAGGAGGCTGCGGGGCATCTAGGAATGATTGACCTTTCTTTCTCCTCTTATATCGTGCGATAGAGCCATGTTATAAGAGTTCCTCTTTTTTCTAACTGTGTGTTATGATTTCAGTGATGCCTGAAGAGAAAAGTGACAGCGGCCCAAAAGGGCAAGTCAGCGGCAAGTAGGAGGACTAAGCAGGTACCGTATACAGATATAGAGGAGGGCGAGTCCCAGAATGAGGTTCCATGTTGGTCCTCTCATACTCCACCCGCTCTATAGAAGTATAGAGAAGCCTTAGCTCCAGCTCCAGCTCTAGCACCCCAGTCCCTCCATCAGATGCCTCAAGCCAGGAGATGAAGGAGGCCATTCAGTAGCTCACCCAGTTAGTAGTCGCTCAGGCTCAGCGGCAAGGTACGAGTCATGGTGATAGATCTGTTACCGCTAGAGTCCATGATTTCATTAGTTTGGACCCTCCAGAATTCTTTGGGTCAAAACCAAACGAGGACTCGCAGAACTTCATAGATGAGATATTGAGGAAATTGCGGGTAATGCATGCTTCTGATGTTGAATCAGTAGAGTTGGCCTCTTATAGATTGCAAGATGTGGCTGCTCATTGGTATAGTACCTGGGTGTCTTCTAGAGGGGTAAATGCACCTCCATCGGTGTGGCAAGAGTTTGTAGATACTTTCCTTCAACATTACTTGTTGCCAGAGGTTCGACGGGCCAAAACTGATAGGTTCCTGAACCTCAGACAAGGGAACATGAGTGCCCGAAAGTATAGCCTCCATTTTAATTCCTTGGCCAGGTATGCTCCAGCTATGGTAACTGATATGGGAGATCGCGTCCACCGGTTTGTGAATGGGTTGGGCCCATATTTGATATATGATTATTTGATTGCCTCACTTCAGGAAGGTATGGATATTTATCGTATTCAGGAAGGTATGGATATTTCCTGTATTCAGGCTCATACCCAGAATCTTAAAGAGCAACAGCAGCAGTGGAGGAGTGAGCGTGAACATGATAGGGGTTATAGTAAGAAGGCCAGGTCCTTAGGTACTGTTAGTGAGTTTAGAGGGGGTCAGAGGCAACAGTATTCCAAGCACTCAGGCCATTTAGCAGCTAGTGAACCTCCGTAGTTTGCAGTCAAGAGATTTGATCGCCCTATTTATTCCGGACCAGGTCAGAGTTCCAGAGCTTCTGGTTCTCAGTATAGGGGTGATTCAGGTCAGATGAGACCACCTTTACCACGGTGCACTCAGTGTGGTACGCTACATTCAGGGCAGTGCCGCCTAGGTTCAGATGCTTGTTATTCCTGTGGTCAGACAGGTCATATGATGCGCGACTGTCCGTCGAGAGGTGGTAGAGGTATGGTTCAGCCCACAGGGTCCTAGTTTTTCATCATCCGTACACCCTTTGGGGCAGAGTTTACAGACACCAGCAGGCCGTGGTAGGGGTAAAGGGGGAGCATCTAGTTCGAGCGGTCCTCATAACCGCATCTATGCACTAGCTGGGCGCCAAGATCTCGAGTCTTCACCTGATGTAGTTACAGGTATATTATCAGTATCTAGATTAATCCAGGGTCTACATTGTCGTATGTTACTCCTTATATTGCCGGTCGGATTGGGGTGAGACATGAGTCGATTAAACCTTTTGAGGTGCCTACACCCGTTGGCGACCCTGTTATAGCTAGTCGGGTAGTGATTATAATTTGTGATCGTCGTACGATGGCAGATCTGATTGAGCTAAATATGGTAGATTTTGATGTCATTATGGGTATGGATTGGTTGGCTTCTTGTTATGCAAATGATGATTGTAGAACGACGATAGTTTGGTTCCAGTTTCTAGGAGAGCCAGTTCTAGAATGGAAGGGTAATACAAAGATTCTAAGAGGTAGGTTTATTTCCTATCTCAAAGTAAGAAAGATGATTGCTAAAGGGTGTATTTATCATCTAGTATGGGTTCAAGATACAGAAGAAAAACCGCCAGCTCTTCAATCTATTCTAGTAGTTAATGAGTTTCCGAATGTATTCCCGGACGAGTTTCCAGGTCTTTCACGAGAATGGGAGATTGATTTTGCCACTGATTGTTACCGAATACTAAGCCAATATTTATTCCTCCTTATAGGATGGCTTCTGCAGAATTGAGGGAGTTGAAGGAGCAGTTGAAAGATTTGCTCGAGAAAGGCTTTATCAGGCCTAGTACGTCGCCGTGGGGAGCACCCGTGTTATTTGTAAGGAAGAAAGATAGCTCATTACGGATGTGTATCAACTATTGGCAGCTGAATAAGGTGACAATAAAGAACAAGTATCCCCTTCCAAGAATCGATGATCTATTTGATCGCCATGCAGGGTGCCAAATGGTTCTCAAAGATAGACTTAAGATTAGGGTATCACCAGGTGATAGTTAGAGAGAAGGACATTCCGAAGACGGCCGTCAGAACTAGATATGGTCATTTTGAGTTTCGGGTAATGTCATTCGGGTTGACTAATGCACCGGCGGTATTCATGGATTTGATGAATAGTGTATTTAGACCTTTCCTAGATTTGTTTGTGATTGTATTTATCGATGATATTCTGGTATATTATTAATCTGAGGTAGAGCATGCAGATCATTTATGTGCTATCCTTAGGGTTCTCCAGGCTCGGAAGTTATATGCAAAATTCTCCAAATGTGAGTTCTGGTTGAATTCTGTGACTTTTCTAGGGCATATTATTTTAGCTGATGGTATTCGGGTGGAAACCCAAAAGATTAAAGCTGTGAAGACTTAGCCGAGACCTACAACACCTATTGAAGTTTGTAGTTTTCTGGGTTTGGTAGGTTATTACAGAAGATTTGTAGAATGTTTTTCTTCAATTTAACGCACCACTGACAAAGCTGACTCAGAAATCAGCTAAATTTCAATGGGCGGATGCTTGCAAGCGCAATTTCTAGGAGTTGAAGAATAGATTGACTTCGGCCCCGGTTCTGACAATTCCAGAAGGATCGGAGGCTATGTGTTTTATTGTGATGCCTCAGGCGTTGGACTAGGTTGTGTACTGATGCAGCACGGTAAAGTTATTGCTTATGCTTTAACACAGTTGCGAAAACATGAGAAAAACTACCCGACCCATGATCTAGTTTTGGCTGCAGTCATTAATATATGGAGGCATTATTTGTATGGAATTCATGTTGATATCTATACAGACCATAAGAGCCTCCAGTATATTTTCAAGTTGAAGGAGTTGAATTTGTGGCAAAGATGATGATTGGAGCTATTGAAAGATTATGATGTTAGTATTTTATATCATCCTTGAAAGGCGAATGTGGTAGTTGATGCTCTTGGCCGCAAATCTATGGGTAGTTTATGTGATGTCCAGCCAAAGAAAAGGGAGTTAGCTCGTGAGCTTCAACAGCTAGCCAGCCTAGGAGTTCACTTGATGGACTCAGGCAATACAGGAGTCACTATCCAGGATTCAGCTATCTCGTCTTTGGTAGTTGAGGTGAAACAACGCCAGTATGAGGATCCCATTTTAGTCCATTATTGAGATAAATTCCCTCAGAAGAAGAAGTCATCATATGAGATGTCTACAGATGGAGTTCTCAAGTACCGAGGCAGACTGTGTGTTCCGGATGTTGCAGGGTTATGCCGCCAGATATTGGAAGAAGCCCATTATTCCCGCTATTTTATTCATCCAAGAGTGACAAAGATGTATCATGATATTAAGTCAATCTATTAGTGGAAAGGAATGAAGAAAGACATAGCAAAATTAGTAACTAAATGCCCAAATTGTCAGCAGGTAAAGATCGAGCACCGTAAAAGCCTGGAGGATTGCTATCAGCTATGGAGATTCCAACTTGGAAGTTGGAAGAAATTAATATGGATTTCATTACAGGCTTACCTCGCTCTCAGCGTAAGTATAATTTTATATGGGTAATTGTGGATAGACTCACAAAGTCAGCTCAATTTCTGCCTGTTAGAATTACGTACTCAGCTGAAGATTATGCAAAGCTTTATATCAAGTAGATAGTATGACTCATGGTATTCCAAAGAGCCATTATCTCCGATAGAGGTGCGCAGCTTACAACTAATTTTTGGAAGTCTTTTCAAAATGGTTTAGGGACTCAGGTGAGTCTTAGCACATCATTTCACCCCCAGACTGATGGACAAGCTAAGCGTACTATTCAAACCCTCGAACATATGTTGAGATCATGTGTATTAGACTTTGGAGGCAGCTGAGATGATCATTTTCCACTCATTGAGTTTGCATACAATAATAGTTATCATTCCAAAGATTCAGAAGGCCCCGTATGAAGCTTTATGCGTGCGAAAATGTAGATCACCAATTGGATGGTTCGAAGTGCGGGAGACTAAATTAGTAGGGCCAGATTTAATTTAGCAAGCAGTGGAGAAAGTTAAGCTTATTAAGGACCCATTATTAATAGCCCAAAGTCGACAAAAGTCTGATGCGGACAATCACTGAAGAGATTTAGAATTCCAAGTCAATAACTGGGTATTCTTGAAGGTGTCACCGATGAAAGGCGTAATGAGATTTGGTGTCACGACCCAAGCCGATGAGTCGTGACAAGTGCTCGGCCACTACTGACCAATCACCCCTAAACTCGTACTTGCATCTCACTGAGTAATATGGTGGCCCATAAATAACTTATAACTGAGCTATACTATCTCCTGTAAGATTAACACAATAGACTCTGCATCGAGAACTTACAACCAACACATATATATAAACATATGTGTTGAGGATAACAGTGCAAGCCGCCTAGGCCGCTACATATGTTGTACAACAAAAATAAGAGCCGACCAAGCTACCTAACATCCCAACTATATACAACTATCCACAGACCACTATGGAACACAAATTGTAGAAAAGACAAAGATAAGGCCCCGTCATACCCATATATATACATGTCAAAATAGCGTACCAAAAGGGACTATAGCTCTAAACTAAGTGGAGCGCACTGACTGCCACTGAGTGGAACACCTAGCGAGCTGGATTGCCTATCTGGCTACCTGAACCTGCAGGCATGAATGCAGCGTGAAGGAAGGATGTCAGTACGAATAATGTATTGAGTATGTAAGGCATGAATAATAACATAACACGAGATGTGATACATAAAATGAGATAAAGAGATAACCTATACATCTAATTGCCTCGTAAGGCGGATACCATGCATGCTTAACCTTTTAAAGAATTTTTTTTCATACATATATAATATAATAGTGCTGCGGAACGTGCAGCCCGATCCATATATCATCATTAGCCCGCGTCCGGGGTAATCATCTCACGCCGCCCACTAATGGTGCTACCCGGCCATATAGGCACGATCTTATTATCATTATCCATAAGCCGCCCACCGTAGTGGTGCTACCCGACCATATAGGGACGGTGTGAGAAAAATACATACATATATATAAAGCAAGCATGAGAGACCAATTATAAGCTATAACTCTATCGGAGTGACGTAAGATCGGTGGCCTCTGATTTCTATTATGGAACAATCATCATCACTACATCTCACCTTGAAGGAACAATTATCATAAGGTGAGATTAAGAACAATGAATGAAATCAAGAAAATCATGAAATAAACACAATTATATCATGATAGCATCAAG
>NC_081346.1:61404566-61413390 GCF_029784015.1 Lycium ferocissimum | reverse complement strand
CGCTATCCTTTGACGGATCCTCCTTCGCCAGAAGTCGAGATACCGGGGTCGTCTCGGCCATATCTCGGAAAGGATCGACTCAATGGAGTAAACAAGACTCCTCCTAATCTATCCTAGCTCCCGTGGTCCGGAGTCCACCCTGGGGGCCTTCTTTGCACCCCCACTTCATCCAGGGCGGCACCTCTTCATCTATACCGATAACTGCAACACGTACAGGAAAAGAGGGTCAGGAACGATCTTTCCTAGACTTTGCCTCTATTGTACGATCTAAGATCAGAAACAAAGGTCAATGGTTCTTAAATGCCCCGTAGCCTTATGTTTATAAGTGTGGCGTGCTTCACACCTATAAACAAGACTCTACTGGACACGGTTTGTAGACAACCCTAGGAAAGAACTGCTCTAATACCAGTTCTGTCATGACCCAAGCCGATGAGTCGTGATGAGTGACTGGCCACTACTGACCAAGCACCCCTAAACTCGTACTTGCATCTCACTGCACAAAATGGTGGCCCATAAATAACTTATAACTGAGCTATATTATCTCCTATAAGATTAACACAATAGACTCTGCATCGAGAACTCACAACCAACACATATATATATATAAACATACGTGCTGAGGATAACAGTGCAGGCCGACTAGGCCGCCACATATGTTGTACAACAAAAATAAGAGCTGTTCAGGATACGTAACATCCCAACTACATTTAACTGCCCACATACCTCTATGGAACACGAACTATAGAAAAGACAGGACAAGGCCCCGTCATACCCATATATATACATATCAAAATAGCATACCAAAAGGGGACTGTGACTCGAACTAAGAGCTCACCGACCGCAATCGAGTGGAACACCTAGCGAGTGGATTGCACGTCGGCTACCCGAACTCGCAGTACGAACGCAGCGTCCACAAGAAAGGACGTCAGTACGAATAATGTACTGAGTATGTAAGGCAGGAATAATAACATAACACAAGATGTGAAACATAACATGAGATAAAGAGATAACCTGTACATCTAATTGCCTCGTAAGGTGGATACCATGCATGCTTAACCTTTTAAAGAAAACATTTTTCATATATATATATAACATAATAGTGCTACGGAACGTGCAACCCAATCTATATATCAACATTAGCCCGCGTCCGGGTAATTATCTCGCGCGCCACTAGTGGTCTTTGCCTCGGCCATATAGGCACGATCTTATTATCATAATCCATAAGTCGACCACCGTAGTGGTAACGCGACCATATCGAAGACGGTGTGAGAAAAATACATACATACATATATATATATATATATATATATATATATATATATATATATATATATATATATATATATATATATATATATATATATATATATGTATATATGTGTGTGTGTATATATATATATATATATATCTGACCGGTGCAATCCGAGTGGAACACCTAGCGAAGGCCGGATTGCACGTTCGGCTACCTAAACTGTGCAGTATGAACGCAACGTCCACAAGAAGGACGTCGAAATAATGTACCGAGTATGTAAGGTGAATAATAACATAACACGAGACGTGAAACAATACGAGATAAAGAGATAACCTGTACATCTAATTGCCTCGTAAGGTGGATACCATGCATGCTTATCCTTTTAAAGAAAACATTTTTCACATATATATAACATAATAGTGCTGCGGAACGTGCAACCCAATCTATAGATCATCATTAGCCCGCGTCCGGGGTAATCATCTCACGCCGTCCACTAGTGGTGCTGCCTGGCCATATAGGCACGATCATTATCATCATAGAAAACACCTATCTTAAGCATCACAAGAACTTCAGAATCATGAACTTCTAGCTTTTTGGAAATAAGGACATTATGGAAAGCATGTATGGATTCATAAGAAAAAGAATCATGCCTTTAAAAAGAAAGGGATTAACCTTAACATACCTGAAGATTACTTCTCGATTTCCAACCTACTTCCTGTCTTGCAATCTATATATAAAACCATTCATACTATTGTTAGGCTCACTGTCATATGCTTGTCTTAAGCCTTCAAATTAAAATTCTCTTATAATCTGTCAAAATTCGGGCAGCATCTTCTCTGTTTATATCTCTAGCCAGAAATCACAATACCAACAACGAAATAGTAATAGCATTTCCAATGTCAAAAACATCATCATCAATACCAATATACTCCACAAAATATCCCACACGATGTTTACCCAATTTCTCAACCAATCAATTGACTTTACGAAGCTTTATCAACTAAATCTCCATGATACAACTCATGATATTTGTAGTAAAGAATATCCTTACCTCAATCAAGGTAGGAAGAGCTTGGAATCTTGTTTTTCTTCGATAAATTCCTTCGTTCCATCAAGATTTGATGTTTAGAACGAGAACTACAAAAGCCTATACGCTTCTCGAGCCTCATTGATGGCTAACTTCAACACTTTATAACCAAAATTTGCATATGAATTTGCAGGAACATGAATATATGTTGTGGAATGGTCTAGAGTTGAGAAATGACAAGAAAAATGACCCAAAGGGGCCTTTTATATTTGCCAAGGTCGGTTCCACCAACCTAGGCATTAACCCTGCACATTCATACTGGGAGGTGGTGCGTTCGCGCTGGGTTAGCTGTCACCCTTCTACATGTTTGTGCCCAGTGGTGGCGCATTTGCGGAGACCAAATCCATGGCCTGCCAACCAGACTTGTAACGTCCATAACTCTTTACTCCAATGTCGTATTGACGAGCGGTTTTTTGCTTTGAAAACTAGACTTCATGAACTTCAACTTAGTAAGTTGGTTTTATGCAAAACTATTCATATGCTAGAAGATAATTGTTCCCCAAGTTGGCTCATACTTTTTCGTTCAAAGTAATGCTCATCTTCTTCCAAAGTCATATTAACTCAACTTCTTCAACTCATTTCCTTATAGGATCTCCCGGTATTCCTTATGTTCATCCTTTATTCCTAGAATATACTCAATAATACTCTGCTCCTTATATTCCAAAGTTATTTTATTTAGCCATAGCTCAACATACTTATGTTAGAATTTGATAAGTGCTTCTCCTAAAGTACGGGGTGTAACATTTGATAAGAAGGGTATGCTTAACCCTCGATACATTGACCCTACAAGATTGTACGCAAAGTAGGCCAAGTAGCCTATGAGTTAGATCTACCCCCAGACTTGGAGATAGTTCACCCAGTTTTCCATGTATCAATGCTTCGCAAGTGTATCAAAGATGCTTCCACAATTGTACCTGTAGATGATGCTCAGGTTACTGAGCAATTATCTTATAAAGAGGTTCCTATTGCTATCCTAGATAGAAAAGTTCGAAGGTAAGGACTAAAGATGTAGTTTCAGTTAAAGTTTATAGAGAAACAGGAATACGGTAGAAATAACTTGGGAAGCTGAAGAAATTATGAAGTCTAGGTATCCACATTTGTTTTCACTACTAGAAGAGGTTCAGACAGAAAAATCATTTTCTTCAGGTGCGTAATGCTTTCTTTTTTCCGATTTCTTGGTCGTGTGGGGCCACCATTATTGTGTTGTTGTTGTTATTGTTGTAGCCTTGTGAGGCATTATATATTTTGGGTTATTATGATAGAATGGCAGTGATATAATTACAGAAGAAACTTTGGCAAAATTTTTGTAAAATCCCTAAAATTTAACATTCGGGGATGAATGTTCTAAAGGGGGGAGAATGTTATATCCCGTATTTTATACGCTGAGTTTCCCCGTAAGATAGCCGACTTAAAGTTAGTAAGTGAGGTTGTTGTCAAGGTTATAAGAGATTCTACATGATTATTCCACGTGCGCGGGAGTTTAAGTTGTGTACAGCAAGTATCGGATGATTGGATGCGAAATAAACCAGAAAATCTGAGTAATGCAGCAGAGCAACTCGATGGTCAAGTCGCAGACCATCAACCTACCCATCGAAAAGCTCTATTAGAATCAGGGGCTGCCACAGTTCGATGGTTGCGAGTCGATGAACCGTCGACTGGTCGACGAACCGTCGACCCTGCAGTTGAACCGCAGGTAGTGGAAAATTCTCTCACTCTTATAAATAAAAAGGCCATGACTTGGATCATTTCTTACACCAAAAATCAGAATCCTCTAGACTTTTCAAGGTCTCTCCACCTCCTCTACATATCTATACACATCCTAAGCAAAAATTCAAGTGAAAATCAAGCTTTAAAACCCTAAGCTAGGTCATGGATGGTGATGACCCTTGCTTTTGGTTGAAATTATGGTAGTTTTGGTTGCAAAAAAGGTTGGGTGAGTTAAGGTTCTTCAAGATTAAGGTATGTACTTTCTTTATTTCTTATATTGAGTTGACTTGGAGATTAGTAAGTCATGAAGGTGAAGGAAATTGTGGTAGGAAAAGTTATGAGGCATTGGGTTGTAGTTATTGATTATGAATGGAATTTGGAAGGAAGCTTTGGATTGTTTTAGGTGTAAATTGTATATAATTTCTTAAATATGGAATTGTTAATGTTGTTATTGTTGTTGGGAGTTGATTTGAAATTTGATGAAAGTAGATGGAATAGGGGAAGTGCTGGCCAAATTCGCTAGCCCATCAGTTACTTTAGTTTGAACTTAAGAGTGTTTTCAAGACTTAATCTTAGTACAAATCTTCTTGAATGTAGATTTGCAAGCTTGGGAGGAGAACGTTAAGTATCTAAGGAGATGTAAAGGTATGTTAAGGCTAACCCTTTCTTTCTTAAGGCATGATTCTTTTGTTGCGAACCAATACATGATATCCTCAATATTCCTATTCCTAAAAATTCTAGAAGCTTATGATTCTCAAGGTTCTTATGATATCGTTGATAAGTGCTCTTGATGATAATGATGATTTCATTTCGAAAGATACTAAAGCTTATAGTTCTTGATATTCTGTTGATATTATTGAGCTTGTTGCATGATTATTGACTTTTATTCATTGTTGTTGATCTCATCTTACGATAATTGTTCCTTTAAGGTGAGATATAGCGATGATGATGATTCCATAATGACACATCAGAGGTTACTGACCTTACGTCACTCCGATAGATTTATGGCTTTCATTTGGGCTCTCATGCATGATTTATATATATGTATGGATTTTCACACACCGCGCCGCTCTATAGTCGGTCGGACAGGCACGTAGATGTGCACACCACTGCAGTGGGTAGATTATGTTGTTACCCTGAATGCGGGACGCGGGATGATATGATATATGTATTGAGCTGCACGTTCCGCAGCACTAACACTTATATTATGTATGTATGAAAGTGTTTTTTTTAAAATCCAAGCATGCATGATATCCGCCTTAAGAGGCAATCAGATGTACAGGTTATTTCTCCTGTCTTATGCTTCTTTCAAACTTTTATTATGTTATTATTCATGCCTTACATACTCAGTACACTATTCGTACTGACGCCCTTATGGTTTGTGGATCTTTGCGTTCGTGCCGCCGAAGACAGGGAGAGGACGAGACCCCAGGTCGCTTCATCGTGTGTTAGTGAGCGCTCCATTTGTTCTGGAGCTACAGTCCAGCTGGTACTTTTGTTTTGTGTATGTATGGGCATGGCGGGGTCCTGTCCCGTCCTTATGATGTTTTGTACACCTTGTAGAGTCTCGTAGACAGATGTATATAGTTAGATGTTCCGTAACCTCATCGGTTCATATTTTGTATATCATTTTTGGCAGCCTTGTCGGCTTGTACATATGGGCGTAGTTGGTGATGTATATATAGATGTGTTCTATTTTTGAACTCATGATCTTATAGATTATGATATTTATGAGTTATCTTTTGTGGTCCACTTAGATATGAATATGAGAAGTATGTTAAGAGGTGCTCGATAGGTCAGCTCCGGGTACCCGTCATGGCCCTCCGATTGGGTCGTGATAAAAATTCTTCCAAGGTGTAACACTGGTTTGTCATGACTTATATCCCTCATGTGCTCACGACGTTAACCCTTCATAAGCTCATGACGTTAACCCTTCATAAGCTCCTTCTCCGAAAATACGCCATAAGTACGGAACGTCCTTAGCTCCTGGGAGGGCGAGGTGTAACATTCTTCCTCCCTTAAGAACATTCGTCCCCGAATGTTCAAAGACTGTGAGGGAAAACCTCATTATGCTAATTCCTTGGAGTTCCCTCTAGCCATTTGAGGCCCAAAAGCATATGCATTACTCAACTGAATTTGTATGTGAGGTAGTGTTCTCAACAACATATCGCCTCACAAATTTCCATATAGCCACTCCTTGAGGAACCTAAATATGACCCGAATTTCTGCCTTAACTTACCATGTCTATTCTTTCTCGCCTGTTGAAGGTAGTAGTGGGTCCTGTGCCATTCTTTTAATCCTGACAAAAGCCCCAATTCGTATGTTTTTATTGACCTCCTGAAGTGTCTCATAACAATTGATGGATCCCAGACTGAGTTTTTTTTCTTCTTACCGAGCCCCAAATCATTTCTCTTATACAACCCTTCTAGGGGTACTTTATTATCAGCATGAAATTTATGATTTCACCACATCGCCTATCTAAATAGGACTCCTAACGATTTTAAACTATTCTTGATCTATGTTGGCTCACCGTTACTTAGGAATTATAACCTCGAAGAAAGATATTCTCCCCAAACTTATTTCAGTAAGCTTGAAACGGGTTATTCGCGTGAAGAGTACCAAAAGTTGAAATGTTCGGTGCAAGGTATTACATTCCTTCCCCCTTTAGGAGCATTCGTCCTTGAATATAGGGGGTTTCATTAATAGATACCAAGGTATAGCTTCATCTGCGCGTGACTTATTCATATACGGCTATTCGTGGAACCTGCTCCTATATTCGTGGTTCCTCTATCTTATCCTTGAGGTTCATACTAAATTTACTTATAGCTCAGCTCTTGCTTCCCACTACTGAACTAGTATCCAAATGCTACTTTTATCCTCAGTTGCGCCTATGGTCACAAATGGCTCTTCTCCTTAGACGCCGAGAAGTTCCAGGTACCTTATTTTCTCGTTGTTGCATTCTTAGTGTAAGAGGTCGGAACATGTCATCAGTTGTTTGCATCCTCCTTAGCTCTTAGCTACTGTGGCTATAATCCATTGTAAGCTTTTAGAGATGACTACTTTTCCCCCCTTACCCTTACAAAGTTACCATTCCTTGCGCTTCCTATGGGCGATACTAGATCTTTGGGTAAAATCCTTATTATATTCCTTCTTTCGTCCTCTTCCCTATATGCCGGTCCTAGTCGCAGTATGCTGGTAGTAACTCAAATTTTATGGGGTGGCTTTCTTTCTGGTTCGCCCTTTGAACCTAGACCTATGGTCTCCTATTACCGCATTTCTTAACCATGTTATATCAGTCTCAGCACTTTCTAGCATTACTGGATTTCTAAAGGCGTTGCTGGTATCGTACATCCTTATTTTGTGCTCCAAATGCCTTGTGCTATTCGCGTGATTCCTTTCCTTGGATACAGGACAATAGATACTAACTATCATCACATTTCCTTTTAAGCTTGGTATATTTTTGCTTCAGCGACTTTGGTCCTTTCCATTTTTCCTTTGTCTATGTCCTCTTACTTAGCTATTCGACCTTCGTCAAACCACTATCATTTATTTTCTTTCGGGTTGCAGTTGATACCCTTCTAATGGCATATACGTGTTATATCCTCTACGTCCTTAATTTAATTATCCTGTTGGTGCCTCCCAAACTGGAATGTTAAATCATTCTGCCGACAGTCTCTTATTGACAATGATTAGTTTGGTTTCCACGTTAAGGGTATAATCCTGTGACCCTTATCTTTTGTAACCTTGACTTATAATTTCAAGTCTGCCCTTTCTTGCCTTGCTCTTTTGCCTAACTCCGAGTCTTCTCGCACCATTATACACTTTTCGAGTACTTTTACTCGCTTCTTGTACCTACCCCTAACAACTTTCTTATCTTAGGGTCTTACTCCTCCATGCCTTACCTTTACCAATCCTTCCTTACTTATGGCCTTGCAAAATTCCCCTATTAGGATGCAATGGGATTGTAATTCATGTCCTTTTAATGATCGTGTCGGATCATCTTGCTGGTATGCCGTATGTGTCTTCATAGACTCACCTATTGACCCTTTTTTATTAGCGGTTTCCCCTTTTGTTACTTATATACATACTCCCATTTGCTTACTGAACTATCTCCTTCCCATGTTAGTGTCACGACCCGAGCTACGGGCCGCGACGGGTATCCGGGGCTAACCACCGAACACCACTCACTTACCTGCTTATCCGCTATTATTCATACTATATGCTCATAATCATGTAAAGCTCGGAATCTTTTACTCGAAATACATTTGCTTTTATAAACATAAGCCCTTCGCTATCCAAAATAATATATACATGCATATACATAAAAGCCATGGGACCGGACTATCCACCTTTGCGTATCTAGGAGCCTCTCCGGAATACTAGACATCCGGACGGGACGGACCGTCATGCCCAAAAAAAATGAATACACGGATATATATATATACCAAAAGAGAAATACGTGGCACTTCCGAATATGGAGTGCTCTCAAATCAACTGCTAGCTCTAAGAGTCCGGGCCCCTGTCTCACTCGCGGGCATGAACACGGCGTCCGAAGAAAGGACGTCGGTACGAATATTGTACCGAGTATGTGAAGCATAAACAATAATGAAGCATCAATAGCGAGGAGGCATAAAACAAGGAGCAATCAACCGACCGAATCATAAGGATGATCATGCATGCGGCTTACTTTCGTACTCATCATCATATCATATATATACATAAACGTAATAACCGCGCGACCATGTAGGTGCGGTGTAATAATCAATATCATTAGCATC
>NC_081346.1:61358921-61404466 GCF_029784015.1 Lycium ferocissimum | reverse complement strand
TAGCTCCTTTTTATAAGCATTTGTTATCCTTGCTTATGTTCTTAACTTCTTTTTCTACCTCACAATTTCCCCTTTATAGGGATGTGGCTACCTGACGCTTCCAAAAAATCCTTTCTGCCTATTAATGTTGTTACT
Source organism: Lycium ferocissimum (assembly GCF_029784015.1). Classification (NCBI taxonomy): domain Eukaryota; kingdom Viridiplantae; phylum Streptophyta; class Magnoliopsida; order Solanales; family Solanaceae; genus Lycium; species Lycium ferocissimum. The sequence goes on along the minus strand of NC_081346.1, from coordinate 61,404,331 downwards.
CCATCTTCTAGCGGTCTCTTCGCGCCTACGAGTGGTTAGGCTCCTTCTTCGAGTCATTCTTTCCACGGGAGGGCAAAATTCTTCATTTTTATGACCATTCTTACTAACTGAGCTTGATATACAATACTCATGTCTCATATCATAGAATCACTATGGTGTTTTGGCCTTCTACATTCTGCTTATACTCCTGCTGTTCACAAAGTTGGGATATCGTTTTTAATAGTCTAGGATTCATTTGCTACATTCAGCATAGCTTATCTACCTCCCCTCTTGTCTCCCTTTCCGTATGTGCCCCTTGTTTCAATGGCCTTGAAGTTGTTCATTATGGAGTCACCTTCTCCTCCCTTACAGCTAATCTGTGGTCGAGCGTATTCCTCAAGAATGCGACGAGTCCTTACGTTAGAATGTAGTTCTTTCTTTTCATGATATCCTTTGTACGACTTCCTGTTCCTAACTAAGTGTTTCTTAGTGTATCTTTTACCTTGCGGTTCCTTCACTTTGCTCATTAGCGCTAATTCCCTTAAAATCAACTTCTTCCAATTATCTATACTTTCACGGCCTCTGCTCCTTGAGCGCATAATTACTTGACTTTTGTTTCCCTGCCATCCTCCTCGTACTTACGATCTTGCCATGCATGTCTATGTATCCTTCTCTTTTCTGCTTTACGTTTCTCTAAGCTTTTCCGCATCGTCCTATCTTGCTTAGAGCTTGTGGGGCGAATTTCGATTTGTTAAACTTTTATTGCTTGATGGAAACTATTCTTCCTGTCGTGGAGCTCCGATATCCCTCCGGCATGTCGCGAGGTATATGTGTGCACTCACATTGTACTTAACCATGCTTGATATCATTTGTACTATGATACGTACTCATGACACTGTTTATTTTGCATGATTTACAAGAGTCTTCTCTTTATCATCTATCACTATCCCTATTTATGTCTAACCGTCTGTCTTTTTTCCTTAGGTCAAATCCCTTACACATAATAGTTCTTGTACATCTGTAGATCACATTGTGAGCTCTGACTTAGCTTCTTTCTTCTTTTGTAGATGAATATTCCCTTGTAACTTTTCACACTCAATGGCTCGCTTCACTATTTGTCGCGAGTCCATTCTTCTGTAAAGCAAGTGGGACTGCTGTGTTTGCGTAGCCTTCCTTGATAACTATTGTTCATTTTTATTATGGTGCACTTTATCTCTACTTCCCTTGTGTGCCCTTGTTCCTTTATACTTATTTGACTTGGTTGCAATTCGCTTTCTCCGTTAATACTCTACCTCGTAATCATTCTACATTGGTCCTGTTTTTGCGAAACTTAACTAGATGCATGCTCGAAGTGGAACCTTTCTATTTTCCTTAGTTACTCTCCTACCCTTGGTTGATCATCTTATTCCTCTTGTATAACTCCCATACATACACCAGGGGTTCTTGATTAACAAATTTCTGAAACTGAAAACCGTCTGATATTTTGTAATACTAACCTCCGTAGCGGCCCCATCATAACGCTCGACTTGAAGAAAAGGCCGGATGTGCCAACTTCTGTAATGCTTTTCTCATATCCTTCTCATCGGCCCTGAGTGTAAGGCTAAAGTTTGTGGTGGGGTCATACTCGCAGCTGCCCTGGCGTTGTTTCATAGGGTCCTTAGACGGATCCTTCACGATAGGTCATAATCTTTGAAGGGTGTGATTTAATCGCATAACTTATATTCCTCATCATCTCTTCTATTATTCTCTAACCCGTACTGGAAAATGGGCGTTAGTCTGATATCCATTTTCGGAGCTGACCCCACATTCCGTTGTGATTGAAGCTCTTCTTTTTATTGGCGTAATACAATTCTAACGATATAATAGGATCGGGAACAAACTTTCCTACGTTGTTGGCTCTGTCGCACAATCTAGATCATGGAGAAAAGATGTATTTCCTAAATGCCCTGTAGCCTCCTATTTAAAAGTATGGCGTGCTTCATACCCCTAAATAAGACTCTGCTAGACACGGCTCATCGACATCCCTAAGACTGACCTGCTCTGATACCACTTGGTCACACCCCGACGAAGGGCATGACGAGCACCCGACCCTTACGCCCGATACCACCTGAAATGACGTGATATAGTCTTAGTGCAACTATTACGAACGTAATTATTTCATATACATATAAGATCACCTGCATACAGAAATAACCCAACATAGACCTTACATATACATCTTTGTGCATAACCGTGTACATAAGCTAGCTGACGAGGCCGCAACATGAACATCGTGAAAATGTCATATAGCCGACAAGGCTACAACAAGTGCATCATAAGTATTTTGAAATCATGTATGACTCTGACACCCACTACACTGTCTATGAGCCTCTAGGAGTACGTACATTTGTCATTTACATAACTAGCAGACTCAATAAGTAACCAACTAGCAAGCCCGATATAATGGTACTCGCTGATGTCTCACTGAAACAGGCGATCCTACTGAGAGGGTCCTTCTGCTCTGCCTGTCAGGACCTGCAGCTCGAAATGCAGCGCCCCATGAAGTGGGATGGCCAGTAAGGATAAAAGTGCTAAGTATGTAAGGCAGAGAAGTATTGACATCAGTAAAATATAAATGTAAACATGGGAGCATAGTGATAACTAGTAACCTGTGACATCTGAAACTATACAATATGTCAGGCATGAGAAAATCATTTGTCATATGCAACACACACACACACACACACACACACACACACACACACACACATATATAATGTACCCGGCCCTAGTGGGACTCAGTGTGAAGCGTACCGGCCCTCTTGGGACTCAATGTGAAATGTACCTGGCCTTTTCAGGACTCGGTGTGTATATCAACATCATAATATCATCTTCCTCCCCTTGTCCAGGAAAACATCATTATATCATAACGTACCTGACCCTAATGGGACTCGGTGTGAAGTGTACCCGGCCCTTACGAGACTCGGCGTGAATACCCAATTGATTAGTGGTTGCACATCTAAGTGTTGTACCCGGCCGACTATAGCGTGGCTCAGTGTAGTAAATAGTGCATACAGATATATATATATAAAAATGTATGAGGAGTCAAAGAAATGACATCGGGCCTTTCGGAGTGACATAAGGTCGTTATACCTCCGAATTTATTATGGGACTCATATCGAGGCCAAGAAATGACTCAAGTGACAATAATCATAACAACATTATAGGAATCTTTCGTGTAGTATACGGACGTTATAACTAGGAGTTAATGTAACCACAGACGTATACTTATATACATAATATGTTGGAGAAATCCATAGAAAAATGGGAGTTTCATAAAATATACATTTTTCATAAAAATAAATATATTTCTCATAAAGTAATAGGAAATTATGGATAAACTTGAGTGAATATATTATGTACGCTAGTGGGCTCTAAGATTTGTGCCAAGAATGACGAGGACGAAAACCTTACATACCTTATTCTCTAACTTACTGCCTAAAGGGATTTCCTATCCCCGAGCTTGTCCTTTCCTCTGCACCTATATGAGGACATGCAAATCCTGGGTTAGTTCTTGACTTGCATGCAAATATTTTGGTGCTAATTTTCCTAATTATCCGAAGTTACGGAAATTCAGGCAGCATTTCCCCTATTTTTGTGACATCCCAACTGTTGACAACAGTACCAACAAAAATAATACAACACTGCAAATATTAACCCATATCAATTTCCAAGGGATTTTACCAATAATTTCTATTATGGGATTAATTACGTTAATTTTGCCCAAACATCATAATTTACGAGCTTATCTTCGAATTTCATAAGAACCCAATACCAAGAATCCAATTCCTAATTCGATTTCCATACCAATGTGTCAAAATCACCATAAAAATCCATCAACAGCAATTTCCATAGATTTACTTCACATTTTCACCAATTCGAACTATTACGAGCTAATTCTAGCGATACCCATTACGAATTAATGCTAATGGAGGGAGAATCTTACCTTGCTAAACTTGAAATGATCCTTGATAGCTTTCACATTCCAAATCTGCCATCCTTCGCCTTATTTCAGCAACAATCACGATACCACGATGCTACCCCGATTCTTCCGAGCTTGATTGACGTTGATCCTACTAAGTTGAAGTATGGACCTTGAGAGATGATTATGGAGGCTTATAGATGTTTATGAGTGGTGAAAATGATGAAAAATGATGAGTTAAAGGGGTATTTATAGGTGTGTGGGTCGAGTTAGGCTCCATTGGGCCGAAATAGTGGGCCTTAAGGATTTTTGCGCAGGTTCGTGGGCTTCTGGTAGTCCTTTTAAAATGCCCATAACTCCCTACTCCGATGTCGTATCGACGAACGGTTTGTTGTGTTGGAAACTAGAATAGATGAGCTTTAATTTCGATAGCTTATTCACTCCTTAATTCCTCATATGCTAGGAGATATACCTAGCTCAAGTTGGACCAAAATTTTATCCAAAATTTGCCCAGTTTTTCCCAAAGCTTTGACAACTTACTTTCTCCAACCCGTTTGACCCCGGAACCTTTAGCTATTCTCTTATTACTCATTAGAAGTCTTTTGAGCCTTAAAAGAGTTCCATAGCCTCTCCAAGCTCACGTTTATTTAGTAACGGTGCTAACGATATGAAATTCTTCCAAGGTGTAACACCCGTTTGTCATGACTTATATCCCGTGTATGCTCACTACGTTAACCCTCCATAAGCTCATTCTTCGAAAATATGCCATAAGTATGGAACGTCTTAGCTCCTGGGAGGGTGAGGTGTAACAACTTGGAGTTGGCAGCCGTGGTGTTTGCTTTGAAGATTTGGAGGCACTATCTCTATGGTGCTCGTTGGGAGGTATTTACTGATCATCGCAGTCTTCAGCATGTGTTTACTCAGAGGGATCTTAATTCCAAGCAGCGGAGATGGATGGAGCTGCTTAAGAATTATGATATCACTCTCTTTTATTGCTACGGTTCGCTTTTAAGCGGGTTAAGGCATAAAAGTTACTACGAGGTTGTTGGTGCTCTAATTGGATTTAAGCATTTTTTTGAGTCGCCACCTAATTTATTGAAAGAAAACTAGGAAACTGGGTAAAAGATTTTTCAGCAAGAGAAAAAATTTTTTGGTGCCAAAGTTCAAGGTAAGGGTTTTGGTGATCCCCTAGGGAAGGTATTACGCACCCTGGTATTAAAGATCCATAGAATGCGGTTGACCTACGAGCTTCAATGTGTGATTTACTGTATTTATTTGCTTAAAAATGGTTTAGTTTTCCTCAAAAACAAAAGTGTCATTCATTTGTATCACAAACTCAAGAAAAATTTGTCAAAAGTCCCCTTCAAAAGGGGTTTATGGGTTTCAAAAATCCATATAAGTGTTCAACTCACCCCATTTCCGGACCAAGACACACTTGGGATTCCTCTCGGGTAGAGTCGCTACGATTTTGGTCCTAATGATATGAGTATGGTCCTTATAGGTTTTAGATATATATGGTATATATATATGAGAAAATATGGAGTATATCTCCTATTTATACATATGTATACATAAGAAAAAATGAGAATGTTTGTTTGAGTCCAATTTCGTCCATTTTGAAGCCCATAGGTCAACCAACTTATTTGCTAGTCCAGATTCCGTCTTATACAGATTTCTGGGCTTTCAGCCCAATAATCTCCAAAACCATGCCCTTTTAACTTCTAAAAATTTGTATTCGAAACTTAATACTTCTCATTTGACAATTAGCCCAAGTTAAAAAAAAATAAAAAATAAAAACAAAAAAAAATAGTTCTTTATCGTTTGTAACCACAAAATTACCTTTGAAATCAATTTACTTTCTATTTCTAACTTCAAATTCCATTATGGTGGCCTAATAAGCAGTTTACAACTTAAAATCCAGTTTAAAACTTAACCAATTTGAATTAAGAATCCAATTCATACGATTTAAGAACGGTTAAGTTTGAAAACATTTGAGGCGACTTTCCTAAAATACTATGTGTTTTTCTAAGTTCTAGCGTACATAAGGGTTTCATTATTTACACATTGTTATACATATAATATATATATATATATATATATATATATATATATGAAAGATATATATGAAGTAAAGGAAGAGAGAAAAATGTGAACTTTAACTGATGGGCCTACCCAAGCCCATCAGTGCCATTTTTACCCATGACTGGGCCTTCAATAAATTAGCTTCCCTTTCTATCTTTCTCTCGGACTTGATCAAGTAATAGTGGTGGGCCAGAGGCCCAACGAGGTCATATGCAGAAGTGGCCGAATGGTCCAAATTGGATCACATGAAACACAAGGGGCAAGAAAGAAAAATAAAGGTTAGAAAGGTATCTATTCTCAGTGTTTCAAGAAAATCAGACTAAGTATAGAAAGAACATATATGGATACACAATTTCCTGTGCAAAATTTACATACAGTTTCATATAAACTTAACAAAATGACAAAAAAAAAAAAAAGAATAGAAATAATTGAGACAAGCATAACTAGCCCAAATTCAAAACTACATTTCCAACTCATAAGCAAGCCCATGTAACAAGAATACTTTCAGAGGGGACATATTTGGCCAAAACTATCAATTCATGTAATATCCATTTTTTTGCCCAAAGGGATATATGAGGTATACTTCTTGTATACACCCTGGTGTATACAGAGCATGTATACTTCATATACTCCTTACCATTTGACCACCATTAGCAATAAAAAGCAAAAGAACATGGACAACTCTGGAAAATCCAAACTTAACAAGAATGAACCAATACATCAATCACATATAATTCATAGTTCATTTTTATATTGATCTAAACCCTTTGTGGAAAAGAATGACAGTAATCTTATGAAATAGCCTGGGAAAAGAATGACAGTAATCTTATGAAATTGCCTGGTTCAACAAGAACAGGTCACTATCATATGCATCACAACATCATTTTTGTTAAAGCACATAAGGTCCTTTTATTAGCCTAAACACTTGGGAACTGTCATGGATCCAAAACACCATACTACTCATTTTAGATTCCAAAGGGTCCCATGAGGTTTATTCTTATATAGGGGAACCCTAGCAACTTGAAAGGAGGATGACAAACTGAGTTTATTTAGGTAAGACATGTGCAACTTTCGAACCCATAGGGAATACAGTTCATCTCTAAAGACACAAGTTTTAAAAGAACACGGATTTAGACCTAAGTGATTCTCAAACTCACAATAGCATACTATGTATTCAATATCAGCATGCAACCAAGTCAAAGAACTCAACAAACTTAGGTAGATTCAAAGAGATAGAGACAGGATCAACAGTTTAATATTAGTGAATTTCATGGCACAACTAAGTATTCAAATGATCATTAATTTATACTCCCCCAAATAGGCTAGTGAATGATACTATATATTAACAAAGTGTTAATCAAATTAAATAAGACCAATATTATATCACACCTAACTTAGTAAAGCATTGTTAAACGAGATTTAGTAAAAACTTCTATATCCCTAATGCTATTTAGAAACAGGGTTGATATAAGCTAATGACTATTTTGAGCTAAATAACTAAACATGAATAAACTAACACAATTTACAGGACACAACTAACAAATATCAGCCAAACCTAAAGTAAGTAACATTAACTAAATCACCTAAAGGCATGATCACACAAATCAAATAATAATTAACACCTAATTAAAAAGAAAATTAACTAAAAGGAGGAAAAAAAATACCCTTTGATGCGTAGCCTTGGTTGAGAATGGACTTAGAAGATGCTATGCTCCCTTTTGCTCCACACTCGGCCCCAATCACACAAGAACAAGCAAAGAAAGTTTAAAATTTTTACTCAACTCAGAAAGTTTAAAGGTTTTCCAAATTTATGAAAAATCCTTAAGTATTTCGAGTTTAATGAATAGATAGTGATGCCTGATATTTGATGGATCATTAACAATGTGGATTAGGGGTTCTTTATATAGAACCCAAAATTTGAGAAAATCCTAATTCAGCCGATGTGGGACAAGTGCAATTTCTCAGAATTGCTTGTCTCACCATCCATTAACGGCTGTGATCGAATGTAAACAAGCAGTGAGAGGTCAGATTTGACCCAAATATAATCGATCCACATGGTTCTCTACAAACCAACGAAAAAATGTGAATTCAAAATCATAAACCAACAAAACCCATTAAGAACTTGTTCCATTTGACCGATGATTTGTAGTAAAAAGCATAAAAGGGTAAAGATAATACCGCGTTTGGTTGCAATGGAGGAGAGAGGGGGCCAAGCAATTAATGCTTCCCTCAAATCATCCATACCAGGCCTGCTATAAGCCTTACACCTCTGAATCTTTGCCAAAATGGCGAGATAACGAGGAGAGAGGTAAAGGAGGAGGAGGAGGCACATTAGGGTTTCTCAAGAGAAAACCATAGAACCTTCTAAGGTTTGTTTGGTCAAGAAATGGAGAGGAAATGGGTATTACCCCTTCCTTTAATGAGTCGATAGGCCGGGTCTGGCCCTACATTACGCTGGACCTGATTGAAATTAAAAAGAAAGAAAAGAGCCTGCATGTATACACTCATTGATAGCAACCAAGGAAGCTTAATTTTCATTGAAGACTAAAAAATATCAAGATGCTTTAATGGAATTCATTTGATAATGAAAACATGTCTTGTAATGGAGGAATAGCTCCAGCCCAAAGTAGATCTTTTGGGAAAGTCTTAATACTATTTGGAGGCCCAAATTGAAGACCAAGATGAGTTGGATTATGTCCCAAAATATGCCCAAAGAAGGAACAAGTTTGGCAGCCCATACTTGTATTTCTAGAAGATCATTTAATGCTATGTTGACTACATTTAATGTTTTTATTGAACAAAGTATTGGTAGTCTTCTATGCACCTTGGAACAAAGAATTGATGGTCTTCTATGCACCTTCGAACAAAGAATTGATGGTCTTCTATGCAACTTGGAAATTGAACCATAATTAATTTAGTTTGACCAACTTTGAAGTCTAAAGAAAGTTCTTTATTTTCTTTGGGGTGGCAGCCACCATTTCTCCTATATAAAGGGGTGTTTTTTCTTTTTTCATTGTAACCAAGTTTGAATATTAATATAATATCCTTGTGGCTTGTAGAGACCTTTGAGATTCTCATTTGGGTTATCCCCTTTTTGTTCTACTTTGAACCGCAGCTTGGATCCTTCAATGGTAAGATTCATCGTTTGAGTTCCCTCCCTCCTTTTCTTCTTCTTCTTCTTAGTTGATTCAACTCCTTCTTTCACTATTAAACAACGTTTTAAGTATCAAATACTTGAACTTGTGTTCTTCCCTCTCAAGAATGAATCCTTCCCCCTTTCTAATTTCAATTCTAAAGTCTTCCGCTATTCGTGTTGTTATCAAGTGGTATCAGAGCTTTGGATGGTTGGTTATTCTTATACTCACCCGATCTATTGATTTTGAACACCAGAAATTAAAAAATAAAATTTAAAAAATCAGTGTAGCAACGTGAACAGTAGCAAAAAATTGAAAAAAAATTACAATCTGGTCAATGAACAGTGCGTGAACTTTACCATTTTGGTATTATTCACTTAGTATTGCTATGTTTGTACTCAATCTTGTGATTTCATGACTTTAAGTTGTGGGATATTCTCTCTAGTTGTTATTTTCTGAAACTCATTGGGATTTGAAGTTGTATTCAAGTCTTGCTCATCCAAAATCTCAAAAGGTCATAAATAATCTCGAAAGTCACTTAGAGATGTGCAAAGGTCATTGCAGTACTTTTGGTTAAAAGCTCATTTGATATGTTCTAGATCTTCTCTTGAAATTGTTTATTCACTATATTTGATTTTTTATTTGTTCTCTTGCTTTGACTTTAACTAAATGTTCATACTTATCGTGTTCTAGTAATTTTGTGCCTATTTTTTTATTTTGTGCCAATTTGTTCTGTTTTTTTTTTCTCTTTATTTTCATTATGTATTTCTTGTTTTCTGTCCGTTTTAGCTTTTGTTTGACATAAACTTCATTCTTGAACCAAGCATTGGAACTTACTTTAAGGTGTTTGAGTTCTTTGGTTTATTGAAGAACTTCGAAGAGCAGCCCTTGAATGGTAAAAGGTGAGAGCGATGAGATTCTTTGCGGGTAAAAGCCTACTTATGTGATACACGAGTGTTGAGAGCCACTACTTGAGTGATAAACGTAAGGGTGTGATTCTTTTGGTGAGGTCTTTTTGCTTCTAACAATTTTTTGTTTGTAATGAAGCAATTTGCAGGTCTTTGGGAGGTTATGGCTACATCCATGAATACCAAAAGAAAGGAAGAAGATAAAATATTAAAAGAAAGAGATGAAGATGACTTTTACTGGTTCCGAAAACTCTATGAAGCAATGAAGAAAGCAAATGATGAGTGGGATGAAAGAAAGAAGATACAACAAAATTTCACAAGAACGTCTTCAAACTATACTTCATCTAATGAGGGGGAGTTGAAGTGCAAGGCATATAAAAAGAATGAGCAAAGGGACACATCAAGTGCTTGTAGAAAACCAAAAATCAGAGTTGATGTTAGAAGTCCTCCAAAAAATAGTAGAGGAACTCTTGGAAAGTATGTTGGTGCTTATGATACTCCAAATAGGATATTCTTCCAAGGGAAGTAAGGTAGTGTTTCTTCATCAGTTGGATCCTTTTTCAATCCAAACAAAAGCGAGGATGAGAGACAAAAGAAAGAGAGAAGTAAGGGTGAACAACTTGACAAGTTTAGAGAGGAAAAAGGAGAGGTAGTGATGAATGAGAATAGTGAGTTGTCAAAAACAAGAAAAGAGTGGACAAAATTGAGTGAAATGAGTTCAAGCGGTGAAATAAAGAGTGAACAAGTGCATTCGAGAGATGAGGAAAAGAAGAGACTGAAAAACTAGAGTGCGTAAGTGTGAAAAAATCTTGTTCAAGCTCTAACCAATTAACTTGTTCATTTTCTAGTGTTTGTGTTCCAAATGTGTAAGTTATTGAAGAAGAAACCATTGATGAATTGGAACAACAATTTGAGGTAGAATCTATTTTCAAAGAAGATTTGAAAGGTGAAAAGGCCGATGATCCGTGGAAGCAACATCAAGTGGAAGAAAAAGTTGAGCTTGATGATCTCATGTGGTATGACCTGATCAATGATCTATTTTTAGATGCAAAAACTGAACTTGTGCCACAATTTGATGAGGCCAAAGTTAGTGAAGGTGTAACTCAAATTTGGAGTGAACATGACTTTGTTGACTATTCTATTGTGAGAACAATCCGCCATAATTTGATCAAAGTGAGGAATGAGATAAGTTGAGTGAACAAAGCCAAGGAAACTTGAGAGAGTACGAATCTTGTTCATATGCCAATCAACTAACTCTTTCTTGTTTTAGTCTTACATCTCCTTTCATGCAGAAATTGAGGATGAACTTTGTGTAAAGGATGATGACACCTCACTTGAAGAAGAAAATCTCATTGGTCAAGGTTTTAAAGTGTATGATGACCCATTGTGGGATGAAGAGTTTGCAGTATATTTTTGTCCACTTTGGGATTCCCATGAAGGGTGATGAAGTTACCAATGAAGACAATGAAATACATGAAGCTTTTGGTGCCTTAGATATTGATAAATTTGAGCTAGGTGCAGAATGTAGTAGCTCAAGTGTGGAAAAGGATAAGTGCTCACATGTTTCCAATTTCATAATATCTTTATCTAGTTTTGTAGATCCTTATTTGTAGGTTCATTCCAAGCCACTTCTCAAGAAAATAGCTTTTGATCCATATCTTGACCATGGTATATCGAATGGTGAGGTTAAGTTGTTTAGAAAGAGCAAATATGGTATGTTTTCTTGGTATTCATATGCTTTTGGTCTGGCTAATGATCCTTTCTTTGTTTAAAGAGCTTATGAATTGTATTTTTAGTTCTTGTGTTGGAAATTACATTTTTCTATTAGATGATGTAATGCTTGAATATTTAAAAGGGGTGTTTGTGCATAAAAGAGCTAAGTGGGTTAAGTGGCTGCATGGTCACTACCTTGTGCTGTTTTTACAAAATGCTTATTCTGTTTCTTTGTTTGCTTCCTACTTATTGTGATTATCATGTTGGTTGCACGTCAATGTCAAGATTCGAGGATGAATCTTCGTTAAGAGAGGGAGAATGATAGCAACCATGGAGGCTCAAATGCATTAAGGAGCAAAAAAAGGTCACTACCAAGATTCGGGACGAATCTTCTATAAGAGGGGGAGAATGATAGCAACTAAGGAAGCTTAATTTTCATTGAAGACTAAAAAATATCAAGATGCTTTAATAGGCTTCATTTGGTAATGAAAACATGTCTTGTAATGGAGGAATAGCTCCAGCCCAAAGTAGATCTTTGGGGAAATTCTTAATACTATTTGGAGGCCTAAATTGAAGACCGAGATGAGTTGGATTATGGCCCAAAATACGCCCAAAGAAGGAACAAGTTCAGCAGCCCATACTTGTGTTTCTAGAAGATCATTTAATGCTATGTTGACTACATTTAATGTTTTTATTGAACAAAGTGTTGGTAGTCTTCTATGCACATTGGAACAAATGTTGGTGGTCTTCTATGCACCTTGGAACAAATGTTGGTGGTCTTCTATGCACCTTGGAACAAAGAATTGATGGTCTTCTATGCACCTTAGAACAAAGAATTGATGGTGTTCTATGCATCTAGGAAATTGAACCTTAATTAATTTAGTTTGACCAACTTTGAAGTCTAGATTGTTCTTTATTTTCTTTAGGGTGACAACCACCATTTCTCCTATATAAAGGGGTGGTTTTTTTTTTTTTTCATTGTGACCAAGTTTGAATATTAATATAATAGCCTTGTGGCTTGTGGAGACCTTTGAAGTTCTCTTTTGGGTTATCCCCTTTTTGTTCTACTTTGAACCGCAACTTGGATCCTTCAATGGTAAGATTCCTCATTTGAGTTCCCTCTCTCCTTCTCTTCTTCTTCTTAGTTGATTCAACTCCTTCTCTCACTATTAAACAACGTTTTAAGTATTAAATACTTGAACTTGTGTTCTTCCCTCTCAAGAATCAATCATTCCCCCTTCCTAATTTCTAATTATAAAGTCTTTAGCTATCCGTCTTTGTTATCACTCATATACATGTGATATACATGTATACACATGCATATTTGTGCATATTTACGTGAAAGGGCTTACCCCTAATTAAACAAATGGCCACAATTAGGTGATTCAATAATTTAAATCTTGTAATTTTGGTCAAACATGATTAATTAATCAATTAAACAAATTAAACGAACACGACTAGCTACGCAAAGGGCTTCAATTGCCAATATAGCCTTAATTGATTTTAGCCCGTGGAATTGGTCCTTTCAATTACGACCACATTTGGTCCAATTAAAGCTAACTTGCAACAAGGACCTTAATTGAATTTAAACCATGAATTTGATTGTTTCAATTATGGTCAAAATCTGCACCAATCAAACAATTAAAGGCTAAGTTTGCAATAATGAACTCAATTGACGTAAACCATGGGAATTGGCTATTTCAATTAGGGCTAGAATTTGAACAACAATTGACTGTTATAATTGTAACCACTATTAATTACATAATAAACAATTTCACGGAATTAATCACAATTGAATATGCAAAAATTTAGGAATTGAGTGTTAAATTGATTAATTCATTTAATTAATTTCCTTGAATTAAACAGAGTAAAATGCTTGCTGATTGATTTCTGATAATTCAAACAATTAAATAAATAATTATTTTAAACTATCTCCTTGATTAGTTTTAGCAAATGTATCATAATTTTTGCAAATTAATTTACAAATGATTTATAACATTACATAAATTATTTTACCAAGCAAGAATGGGAAACTATTAGCTAACTAGTTTTATAAAATAATTTTGACTTTAAAAATGCATATTTCACTCCGTTTAATATCCAAAGACTCTAGGTAATTAAAATAAATTATGGGAGGTCAAAAATTAGGTGTCAACAACTGCCTCTTCTGTGTTTGGGGACGGCGGGACAATCCCCGACCAATGAAATTTGACTAACCCTAATTTTTGACTGATCCAACTCATATTACCTCCGTACAATTTTAAAAGTATATGGCCGGACCCCGATTCCCGGGTTTCCTACATATCTCAGGTTTCATGAGAATTCAGGCCACTTGTAGTTCGACTCGATTATGACTTCTAAATGAAAATTTAAAGAAATGTCGGACCTCCTGGATATCAACCTGGGAAGTCCGGGGTGATTAATCGGAGCGTGACTGACTCTCTGGTATTGAGTTCGCCTACATATCCCTGTTTTTGGGAATCAAGTCACTTGTAGTTCGACTCGATCGGAGGAAAAGGGTATCCCTTATGTGGGAATGCCTTTGTGTGTTCCGGTGTGTGTGTCCGACCGGTTGCGGAATAAAAGAAAACAAGTAAGCATATAAGCAAATCATTGTTCCTGTGTGGCTGGGCATGGTGAGGAATGATCTTCCAAGTCCTGGCCGGAGAACTTGACTCTCATGGGAGCTATCTCGACCGGCTGCGTAAGAAAAAGTTTCACATTTTCTCCGCAATCTGTTTGGATTTGATTTGATCAGCCTGCTATGTCTGGCAACTACAAATCTGCTTCCCTCTGCTGAGTAACGTTGATTTTTGGTGACGCATATTGTGGTCATCTAATCAGATTCACATAGTCTTGTCTTCTTGAGCGAATACTGCGGTCTCTTGACCAGTTTTACATCGCTTCGTCTTTTTTTGATCGAATATTGCGGTCTCATGATCGGTAATACATTGCTTTGTCTGTTTGAGCGAATACTACGGTCTCATGACCGATTTTACATTGCTTTATCTCTTTTGAGTGAATACTGCAGTCTCATGACCGTTTTACATCGCTTTGTCGTCTTGATTATATCCGGTAGCTTCTATGCATAGCTCTTTTTGGTAATTTGAATGAATGGTCCTCTCGACATGTTTGTATGGATAGCCCTCTCAGCATGTTTGTATGGATGGCCCTCTCGGCATGTTTTTATGGATGGCCCTTTCGGCATGTTTGTATGGATGGCCCTCTTGGCATGTTAGTATGGATGGCCCTCACGGCATGTTTGTATGAATGGCCCTCACGGCATGATTGTATGAATGGCCCTCTCGGCATGATTGTATAAATGACCCTCTTTGCATGATTGTATGAATGGCCCTCTCGGTATGATTGTATGAATGACCCTCTTTGCATGATTGTATGTATGAATGGCCATCTTGTCATGTTTGTATGAATGACCCTCTTGGCATGTTTGTATGAATGGACCTCATGGCATGTTTGTATGAATGACCCTCATGGAAAATAAAAAGAAATAATGGCCCTCTCGGCAACAGAAAAATAAATATGCAATGGCCCTCATGGCAAATAATAAAAAGTGATATGAATGACAGATATGGCCCATTCGGCTGAGTCGTCTCTCTTTCGTCCTTTATTCTGGCTGTGACCCTCTTAGTCGGGTATGCCGTATTGTTTTATATGACCCCATTGGTCGGTAATTTTTGTCATTATGGTTTTTTGCTTTTTGTGGGCCCTTATGGCGTTTAAATCTTTTATAGCCCTCGCGGTTGGGTATTTGCCTTTTTGGCATTCCAATATTTTATGGCCCTCGTGGCTAGATAATTTTCCCTTTGGGACATTCCAATCATTTATAACCCTTGTGGCTGGCTGGATATTTTTTCTGAAAGACTGATCTTAGCAGCGGTCTTGACCTTCTTTGGCAAACCGTTTCTTGCACATGAAGCAAATTTAAAAAGGACCGTCTTCCGACGTCCTGGGGACCTGCATTAGAAATGGGTTAGTTTTTCCCTTTTTCAAGTTGATTCGTGTCGTCGGTGCTATCGCATCTTCGGCTTTCTCGACTCGAAACGCCTTCGGCTCCGGTATTCGAAAGACGAATTTATTTTTATAATGCAGAAAAATCATTTTTGTAAGGCTACCATAAAGATATATAATTTATAGGGAAATAAATGCATTATTTTGAAAGTTATAAGGTTAATTGTCACGACATATGCTTTGAATAAGGGATATCACTTCTATCATGACTGGAATTTTTTGCCTTTTCGCGCGGAATTTTTTGAGACTTTTCTCAAAATTCTGCCCCAATTTGAATCTTGATCGATGAACTCTCGTGCCGAATCTTCCAAGTTGCGGGAAATTTTGAGGTCTCCTCAAAATTTCTGCCCCAGTTTAAAACTCTGTGTAAGCTGACTCCTTGTAGTGGATTGATGGCGCGAATTTTGAGATTTTTCTCAAAAATTCTGCCCCAGTTGGGCGTGCAACAGTCCTTGCGTCCTTTGTGAAGTCCAATCTTTGAGGCTTCCTAGGGGTTTCTTGGTTTTTTATTTTGGTGCGACCGAGCTCAAACAGCACCTAGGTATCCTGTCGCAGCAGGAATTAGGTCGAACGTAATTCGGAATAAAAGTAAATGAGTTTTTGATTATCACGACCCAATCCGCCATGACCCGCACCCATCTAAATCCTAATGGGCGAACCAACATACATACCACCTAATTCATTAAATACGATTTTTATATAAATCAAGCTAAACAATTATTACTTAATCAACAACAAAAGAACAAGTAAATCATGCCATAAATACTGTAGTAAGTGCGGAAGTTATAACTATTACAATCCCCAAAATTCGAAAGTCATCGTACAGGACTCTAAGTCAAAACATGTCTAAGAACTGAAATCTGCCTAATAAATATCCATAATGTCCAAAATAAGAAAAGACATCATAAGTAAAAGATCTCCGGACGGCCTGGCATGAGAAGAAGCTCATCCCAAAATCTATCAGCAAATATCCTCCATGCTAGATGTGAGGACGAGTAGCTTCTCTATATCAAAATCTGCACTCAAAGAATGCAGCAAGGTAGTATCAGTACAAACACTATGTACCAGTAAGCATCATAGGCCGACTAAAATTAGTATCATGCATCTCTTATGAAATCAGTAGAATAAACAAGCCAGTTAATCATACACGAAAACCAATACATCACAAGAAGTCAACCACAGACAATTACAACAAATCACCAAATTGCCAAGAATGACAAACATGTCAACCACAACGGAAATAAATTTACCACCATAGCCCCACTTCATTGTACACACATGCTATATGATGTCATAGCTCAGTAGTCATGACCTGCAGGGGACCCATGGTGTCCATGTACCACTTGTTCCGGAACACTCCTCGGACTCGAACACAACCTCCGCTCCGGAACGAACCTCGAATGCAGGATATAACAATAAACCTCTCATTTTTGGAACTATCCTCGGACCACAAGCCCATAATCTAGGCCACATGTTTGCCTTGTCATACCTTTTACAAAACAGTGTTTCTTACTTTCTCAATATCCATATTCACCTCATTATTTCACGTCATAATACCCTCGAGAAGACTATATTAACTTCTCATCACAATACATCCACTGCAGATTAAATCACACAGGAATAATGGCATGAAGCCTACACAACACTCAATCACAAGCACATAGGAGCTTAACCACACAATATCATGTAATGAATACTAGACATGCTTTCTCCTAATGGAATCACAAAAACATACATTCAACTAACCAAAGTCTAACTCAAGTAAACCGTAACCTACCTCAGAGTAGAGCTGGAACAATGCCTGTCACTCTGCTACAGCCTTTCCTTTTCTCAAAGCCTCAATACGTTCGCGGTCTAAAAATAGAAGGCTTAATGAGTCACATTGCTCAATTTGCAAATACCAAGGCAAGAAATACCCTTCCCTTTCCCCATTCTAAGGGTGGATGATTTTCTAGGTGGTAAACAACCTATCAAAGCCCCTAATATTCACAAACCATCAATTTCTACCACATTCTAGCTAACATTCCCATTACAAACAGTTTTATGTGACAAAGACACCATTTTTATAGAACCTTAGGTCTCAATCACTTAGTTTACTATTCTAATTGTTCAATTTATGACAAATAGCAACTAATCAATTCATTTAAAAGATAAATACGTGTTAATAATTCCCACCCATCAAGTTTAGAAGGTTTATTGATATTCTAGGGTTCCTACTTCACTTTCACCATTAAAGACCCAATAAGATGATTACAATAACGGAGGTCATGGGATGGTAGAATGGAAAGCAAAGAGACTTACCTCTCAAGGTTAACTTGACCTAGCTTGGAAATCCTCTCTAGGTGCTTGTTGGGAAGTGTGTTGGTGTGTTATGAATGAAAATATAAAACTAAGGCATTAAAACACGGATACTACCTTTCCGTCGACCTCTGCGGCGGTCACTATGCCACCGCAGCGGTCCCGCTATAGAGGCCAAGCCACCGCTATAGTAGTCCCATAATAATTTTTCTCACCGCTATAGCAGTCACCACCCCGCTATAGCGATGTCGCCGTAGCGGGCAAAGTCCCGACACAGTGGCCCCAAGAGAAAATGACGGACTGCTGGTGTTACACCTCGAAAAATTTCATGTCGTTGTGTGGTAAATTGACTAATGCAGGGTAAGATGTATATGATGTCCCTACAAGTAAGAAGAGGCACTTAAGGATTCTAATTAAGATCCCAAAGATATTTAAGGCAAGAGGAGAAAGTTCGTTGAGGAAGGCGAAGTATAAGTCGTGATTTGGAAAGGTTTTGCAGAGTACCGAGCTAATGTTGATTTAATAAGGTCTTGAGGGAGAGTTATAATGCTCCTTAGATTGTTAAAGAAGTGTTAAACAAGTGTTAAGAAGGTTCCACAAGGATTGGAAGTCAAACGAAACAACGGGATCAACTTCAAAAAATGTGAGTTATACGGCCACTTATACGGTCTGTATAAGGGACCGTATAACCTGTCCAGAGAAGTGTCCTCCACTAGAAGAATTATACGGTCACTTACACGGACCGTATAAGTGTCCGTATAACACCCGACGGGCAGCTTTTAAATTTTATATGAGGAGGACCCCAAATTCATTTCTTTCATTTCTCATCTTCTACAACTCTTTCAAAACCTCTAGAACCCTCTCCAATCTATATCAAAACATACCCAAGGAAAAATCAAAGATCAAATACTAAGGATCAAGAGAACTAAGTGTGTGGATGCTCACTAGGGTTGACACAAGCCAAGAATCTCTTTGGTGTTGAAGTTGGGTTTTCTCCAAGTGAAGTATTGCCATCCAAAGCTCATTCCTACATAATCAAAGGTGAGTTTTGTATTCATTTTATGCTAATAAGAGTAAGGAATGTTTGAATGACTTGGATTGAGGAAGAAGAGGAATATGGAGTTCAAATGTAGAAATAATGGTATTCTTGAATAGTACATGAATTATGATTCTTGGCATGCCATGAATTATGATTCTTGACATGCCATGAGTAAAATCTTGTTGCGAATGATGCAAATGGTGTTAAAGAAGTATTATATGAGAATGGATACAGAAGTGTGTCATAGTTATTGTTATGAATGATTTTTATAGGGAATGTTGAGAATTGAATAATGTCTAACTTGATGAAATTATTGATTATGTTATTGTGGGTGTTGTTATTAATGTTTGGGAGTTGTTTATTATGTGGAGGAAGTCATTGAAACAAAGGAAATGCTGCCCAATTTTCGTTAGCCCTTAGTCGCCTTAGCTTAGCTTCAAGTATGTTTCCGGCTATCTAAACTTAGTATGAATTATTTGAATGTAGAATTGTGAGTATTGGAGAGAAGCAATTAGTCGATAAAGCTAGAGTGACGTAAAGGTATGTAAGGCTAGTCCCCTTCTTTCAAAGGCATGACTTTTATATTGTATTTTCTTTTTTATTTCCATGACCTTCTTACGACCCAAAGGATGGAAGTCAAATGTTCTTAAGAGCTCCTTATGAGATAGAGAGGAGATATGTTCTATGATAATGATGATATCATGAGCTTGATGATTCTATCTTTATGATTTCATTGATGTTATTCATTATTGTTGCCTTACCTCATGATATTGGTTCCTTCAAGGGAAGACTTAGCGATGACGTTTAATCCATAAGATAATCAAAGGGTCCCGATCTTATGTCACTCCGATAGAGTTATAGATTTTACCCTAGTTCTGATGCATGCTTTAGATTATGTATATGTAAGAGTACACCGTGCCTAGTTGGCCGGGCAGACACCACTACGATAGGCATAGTGGGTAGCTAAAACGATGATTACACCGTGCCTATACGGCCGAGCAGAGACCACTAGTGGGCGGCATGAGACATTTACCCCGGACGCAGGCTAATAATGATCACATCGTACCTATATCGTCGGGCAGTTTATATATGCATACAAGATATGATGTTGGTTATTATCCAAGTTAGCATGCATGACTCTGCCTTAAGAGGCAAACAGTTACAGGTTATCTCTTTATGTTCTATTATGGTATCCCTTTATCATGTTAATGTGTATGCCTTACATACTCAGTATATTGCTCGTACTGACGTCCTTTGCTTTTATGGACACTGTGTTCATGCCCACAGGTAGACAGGGGGACTGCCCAGATTCTTAGGAGCCATATCAGCTTTCACAGGAGCACTCCACTACTCCGGAGGTGCAACTTCTTGATACATTCTTTTGTGCACATATTTGGGGCATGGCGGGATCCTTTCCCATCCTTATGATTTTCATACTCCAGTTAGAGGCTCATAGATACTTATGCGTGTGTTGTAGATGTTATGTGAACATCTTCACTGTATATTTTGTCCATCATTTTTGGTAGCCTCTGGGCGTCGTGGGCTTATGCATATATATATATATATATATATATATATATATATATATATATATATATATATATATATATATATATATCTTATGATAAGTTTCGTGTTGAGAATGATGTATATTCAGGGTGAGGTGAACGACAAGTATGATGGGTGGTGCTCGGTAGGGTAGGTCCGGGTACCCGTCATGGCCCTCTAGTCGAGTCGTGACAAAAGTGGTATCAGAGCAGTTCTGTCCTTGGGTGTGTCTACGAGCCGTGTCCAGTAGAGTCTTGTTTATGGGTGTGAAGCGCTCCATACTTATAAACAAGAGGCTGTGGGGCATTCAGGAATAATGACCGTTTTTCCTCTCCATCGATCGTGCGATAGAGCTATGTTATATGATTTTCTTTTCCCCTAATTGTGCGTTATGGTTTCAGTGATGCCGGTAAAGAGAAAAGCAACAGCCGCCCAGAAGGGCAAGATGGCGACAGGAAGGTGGGTTGAACCGGAGCCACCGGCAAGTATAGAAGAGGGTGAGTCCCACAATGAGGCTCTATCTCATACCTCTCACACTTCGCCTGTTTCGGAGGAGCATAAAGGGGCTCCAGCTCCAGTTCCAGTGCCTCCAGTTCCTCTACCGAGTGCTTCGGGTCAGCTGATGACCGAGACTATTCAGTTGTTGACACAGCTAGTTATCATCCAGGCTCAGCGACAGAGTGCGGGTCTGGGTAATAGAGCCACTAGTGCCAGAGCCCATGATTTTATGAGTTTGAACCCGCAAAAAGTTTTTGGGTCAAAACCAGATGAAGACCCGCAGGGTTTTATAGATGAGATGTTGAAGACGCTGAGGATTATACATGCTTCTTATACTGAGTCAGTGGTGCTAGCGTCCTATAGACTATGGGATGTCGCCGTTCTATTGCATAATAATTGGATATCTTTGAGGAAGGAAAATGCACCTCCCCCAGTTTGGCAAGAATTAGTAAATTCTTTCATCTGCCACTATTCGCTACCGGAGGTCCGTCGGGCTCCACCTGATAAGTTTCTGAATCTAAAGCAAGGGAATATGAGTGCTCGAGAATATAGTCTTCGTTTCAATTCATTGGCCCGGTATGCTTCAACCATAGTGGCCGATATGGGAGACCGAGTACATCGATTTGTGAGTGGCTTAGGGCCACATTTGATCAAAGACTGCTTGACAGCTTCACTACATGAAGGGATGGACATCTCCCGTATACAGGCCCATGCCCAAAATTTAGAAAAAAAGCAACAGCCGCAAAGGGGTGAGCGCGATATTGATAGAGGGCAGAACAAGAGGGTCAGATCTGCCGGTGCTAGTAGTAAGTATAGAGGGGGTCAGCGGCAATAGTATTCCAGATATTCGGGCCAGTTCGCGACTAGCGCACCTCCTCGGTTTGCAGGTAGGAGATTTGATTGTCCCATATATTCTGGTTCTGGTCAGAGTTCGATAGTCTCAAGTCCTCAGTTTGGAGGTGATCCTAGTCAAAGGAGACCACCGGTGCCGTGATGTAGCTAGTGTGGTAGATTACATTCAGGTCAGTATCGCCAAGGCTCAGATGCTTGTTATGCCTGTGGTCAGGTTGGGCATATGATGCATGATTGTCCATTGATGGGTGGTAGAGTTGGGGCCTAGCCTACAGGATCAGTAACCGGCTCTTCTTCGTCTGTGCGCCCCGTAGGGCAGACTCCCCAGGCTTCAACAGGTCATGATAGGGGCAGAGGGGTAGCATCCAGTTCAGGTGCCCCCCAGTCCTGTATCTATGCTTTAGCCGGACGACATAATCTTGAGTCCTCCCCTGATGTCGTTACTGGTATACTATCCATATTCTCTCATGATGTTTATGTATTGATAGATCCGGGATCTACCTTGTCATACATTACTCCTAATGTTGCTGGTCGAATTGGGGTGAAACCCGAGCCAATTAAGCCTTTCGAGGTGTCTGCTTCGGTTAGTGATCCAGTAATAGCCAGACAGGTATACAAATATTATGTGGTTGTGATATGTGATCGCCAGACTACAGCTGATTTGATTGAACTAGGAATGTTGGATTTTGATGTGATTATGGGCATGGATTAGTTGGCCTCGTGTTATGCTAATGTGGATTGTAGAACAAAAATAGTTCGGTTCCAATTTCGAGGCGAACCAATGCTTGAATGGAAGGGTAACATAGCATCCCCAAGAGGTAGGTTTATTTCCTACCTTAGGGAAAGGAGGATGATCACTAAAGGCTATATTTATCATTTAGTCCGAGTTCATGACATCAAAGCACAGCCGCCGACTTTTCAATCCGTCCCGGTAGTAAATGAGTTTTCGGATGTATTTTCAGATGAACTTCTAGGTCTTCCACCGGAATGGGAAATTGATTTTACTATTGATGTGCTACTAGACACCGAGCCCATATCTATTCCTCCTTACAGAATGGCTCCTGCAGAACTAAAAGAGCTAAAGGCACAACTGAAAGATTTGCTCGAGAAGGGATTCATTAGACCTAGTTCGTCGCCATGGGAAACACCTGTTTTGTTTGTAAGAAAGAAATATGGCTCCCTACAAATGTCCATTGATTATAGACAGTTGAACAAGGTGATGATCAAGAATAAATATCCTCTTCCGAGAATCAATGATTTATTTGATCAACTACAAGGTGCTAAGTCGTTTTCCAAGATTGATCTGAGGTCGGGGTATCATCAAGTGAGAGTTAGAGAAGAAGATATTCCCAAAATGGCTTTCAGAACCAGATATGGCCATTATAAATTTCAGGTGATGACATTTGGGTTAACTAACGCTCCAGCAATGTTTATGAATTTGATGAATAATATATTCCGGCCTTTTCTAGATCTATTTGTGATCGTGTTCATCGATGACATCTTGGTATACTCACGGTCAGAAGAAGAGCATGCAGATCATCTACGTACTGTCCTTTGAATTCTTTGGACTCGAGAGTTATATGCAAAATTTTCAAAATGTGAGTTTTGGCTGAATTCTGTGACTTTTCTGGGCCATATTATCTCAACTGATGGTATCCGTGTAGATACTCAAAAGATTAAAGCTGTGAAGACTTGGCCAAGGCCTACAACACCTACAGAGGTCCGTAGCTTTTTGGGTTTAGCAGGTTATTATAGAAGATTTGTGGAGGGATTTTCCTCTATTTCTGCACTATTGACGAAGCTAACTTAGAAATCGATAAAATTTCAGTGGACCGATGCTTGTGAGCATAGCTTCCAGGAATTGAAAGATAGATTGACTGCAGCCCCAGTCCTGACGCTTCCTAAAGGGTCAGAAGGCTATGTCGTTTATTATGATGCCTCCGGTGTTAGCTTAGGTTGTGTATTAATGCAGCATGGGAAGGTTATAACCTATGCCTCCAGACAGTTAAGGAAACATGAGAAGAATTATCCGACCCATGATCTTGAATTAGCAGCTGTTGTTCATGCACTGAAGATATGGAGACATTATTTGTATGGTGTACATGTTGATATTTATACAGACCATAAAAGTCTCCAGCATATCTTCAAACAGAAGGAGTTGAATCTTCAGCAGAGGCGAATGTTAGAGTTATAGAAAGATTATAATGTGAGTATACTTTACTATCCGGGAAAAGCAAATGTGGTGGCTGATGCTCATAGCCGCAAATCTATGGGCAGCCTATGCGAAGTTCAGGCGGGGAAGAAAGAATTAGTCTGCGAGCTCCATAAGCTAGCTAGTCTAGGAGTTCGTCTAATTGATTCAGGCAATGCAGGAGTTGTTGTTCATAACCCAATTGTTTTATCCTTAGATATGGAGGTGAGAGAGCGTCAATATGAAGACCCCCAGTTGAGTCACTATAGAGATACCTTTCCTGAGAAAGAGAAGTTACCAGTTGAGGTTTTTACAGATAGAGTTCTCAGGTATCAAGGCAGGTTGTGTGTGCGAGATATGGCAGGACTACGTCGTCAAATTCTGAAAGAAACTCATCACTCCCGTTATTCTATTCACCCAGGAGCAACAAAGATGTACCATGATCTTAAGTTAATGTTTTGGTGGGATGGAATGAAGAAAGATATAACAGAATTTGTAGCTCAATGCCCGAATTGCCAAGAAGTGAAAATTGAGCATCAAAAGCCGGGAGGATTATTACAAGCTATGAAAATTCCAACCTGAAAATGCGAAGTGATTAACATGGATTTCATTGTAGGGTTGTCTCGTTCCCGGCACAAGTATAATTCCATATGGGTAATCGTGGATAGACTTACGAAATCAGCCCATTTTCTTCCGGTCAAAACCACATATTCAGCAGAAGATTATGCAAGGTTATATCTTAAGGAGATAGTCCGACTTCATGGTGTCCCAGTATCTATTATCACAGATAGAGGAGCACAATTTACTGCTAAATTCTAGAAGTCTTTCCAAGAAGGTTTGGGAACTCAAGTGAAACTTAGCATATCATTTCACCCACAAACAGATGGACAAGCTAAGCGCACTATTCAGACCTTGGAAGACATGTTGCGGTAATGTATATTAGATTTCAGAGGAAATTAGGATGAACATTTGCCATTTATCGAATTTGCCTATAATAATATTTATCACTCCAGTGTCCAGATGGCTCCGTATGAAGTTCTGTATGGAAGAAGATGCAGGTCACCAATTGGATGGTTTAAAGTCGGGGAGACAAACTGATAGGTCCGGAAGGCGATTCGGCGAGGTGCGTGGAAAAGATCAAGCTTATCAGAGACCGATTGTTGACAGCCCAAAGTCGCCAAAAATCTTATGCAGATAATCGCCGACGAAACCTGGAATTTCAAATCAATGATTGGGTATTCCTAAAAGTGTCGCCGATGAAAGGTGTAATGAGATTCGTCAAAAAGGGCAATCTCAGTCCCCGGTATATTGGACCTTATAAGATTGTACACAAGGTGGGCCAAGTGCTTTATGAGTTAGATTTACCTCCAGAATTTGAATCAGTCCACCCAGTTTTCCTGTGTCAATGCTCCGCAAATGTGTTAGAGATCCAGCTAGAATCGTGCCAGTAAATGATGTTCGAATTACGGGGAAGTTGGCTTTTGAAGAATTACCCATTGCCAAACTAGATAGGAAAGTGCGGAAACTTAGAAATAAAGAGGTAGCCTCAGTTAAAGTCTTGTGGAGAAACAATAACAGAGAGAAAATGACTTGGGAAGTGGAAGAAGACATGAAGTCCAAATATCCGCAATTGTTTCCACCCCTGGAAGAGCTTCAGGATGAGACGCCATTATCATAAGGTATGTAATGCTTTCTTTTAATGTTGTTGGTCGCGTGTGGCCATATTTTCTTGCCATTGTATTGTAGCCCTATGAGGCGATGTTATTGTGGGTTGTTGTGATAGGATGGTAGTGTCATATTACAGTGGAAATTCTGGCAAAATTTCTGTAGAATCCCTCGAGAACTTGACATTCGAGGATGAGTGTTTGGGGGGGGGGGGGGGAGTGTTACACCTCGAAAAATTTCATGTCGTTGTGTGGTAAATAGACTAACACAGGGTAAGATGTATATGATGCCCCTACAAGTAAGAAGGGGCACTTAACGATTCTAATTAAGATTCCAAAGACATTTAAGGAAAGAGGAGAATGTTCGTTGAGGAAGGCGAAGTATAAGTTGTGATTTGAAAAGGTTTTGCAGTGTAACGAGATAATATTGATTTAATAAGGTCTTGAGGGAGAGTTATAATGCTCCTTATATTGTTAATGAAGTGTTAACCAAGTGTTAACAAGGTTCCACAAGGATTGGAAGACAATCGAAACAACGGGATCAACTACGGAAAATGTGAGTTATACAGCTACTTATACGGTACGTATAACTTATACGGTCCGTATAAGGGACCGTATAACCTGTCCAGAGAAGTTTCCTCCACTGGAAGTATTATACGGTCACTTATACGAACCGTATAAGTGTCCGTATAATACCCGACGGGCAACTTTTAAATTTTATATAAGGAGGACCCCAAATTCATTTCTTTCATTTCTTATCTTCTCCAACTCTTTCAAAACCTCTAGAACCCTCTCCAATCTATATCAAAACATACCCAAGGAAAAATCAAAGATCAAATACCAAGGATCAAGAGAACTAAGTGTGTGGATGCTCACTAGGGTTGACACAAGCCAAGAATCTCTTTGGTGTTGAAGTTGGGTTTTCTCCAAGTGAAGTATTGCCATCCAAAGCTCATTCCTACATAATCAAAGGTGAGTTTTGTATTCATTTTATGCTAATAAGAGTAAGGAATGGTTGAATGACTTGGATTGAGGAAGAAGTGGAATATGGAGTTCAAATGTAGAAATAATGGTATTCTTGAATAGTAGCTTGACATGAATTATGATTCTTGACATGCCATGAGTAAAATCTTGTTGTGAATGATGCAAATGGTGTTGAAGAAGTATTATATGAGAATGGATACCGAAGTGTGCCATAGTTATGGTTATGAATGATTTTGATAGGGAATGTTGAGAATTGAATAATGTCTAGCCTGATGAAATTATTGATTATGTTATTGTGGGTGTTGTTATTGATGTTTGAAAGTTGTTTATTATGTGGTGGAAGTCATTGTAATAAAGGAAATGCTGCCCAATTTTCGTTAGCCCTTAGTCACCTGAGCTTAGCTTCAAGTATGTTTCCGGTTATCTAACCTTAGTACGAATTCTCTTGAACGTAGAATTGTGAGTATTGGAGGGAAGCAATTAGTTGATAAAGCTAGAGCGACGTAAAGGTATGTAAGGCTAATCCCCTTATTTCAAAGGCATGACTTTTATATTATGTTTTCTTTTTCTATTTCCATTACCTTCTTACGACCCAAAGGATGGAAGTCAAAGGTTCTTAAGAGCTCCTTATGAGATAGAGAGGAGATATGTTCGATAATGATGATATCATGAGCTTGATGATTCTATCTTTATGATTTCATTGGTGTTATTCTTTGTTATTACCTCACCTCATGATATTGGTTCCATCAAGGTGAGACCTAGCGATGATATTTAATCCATAAGATAATCGGAGGGTCCCGACCTTATGTTACTCCGATAGAGTTATAGCTTTTACTTGAGTTCTCGTGCATGCTTTAGATTACGTATACGTAAGAGTACACCGTGCCTAGTTGGCCGGGCAGACACCACTATGCTAGGTGTAGTGGGCAGCTATGACGATGATTACACCGTGCCTATACGGTCGAGCAGACACCACTAGTAGGCGGCATGAGACGTTTACCCTGGATGCGGGAGGCCCGGACTTGGGAGGCCTGGACGCGGGCTAGTAGTGATCACACTGTACCTATATGGTCGGGCAGTTTATATATGCATACATGATATGGTGTTGGTTATTATCCAAGTTTGCATGCATGACTCTTCCTTAAGAGGCAAACAATTACAGGTTATCTCTTTATGTTATATTCTGGTATCCCTTTATCAGGTTATTGTGTATTCCTTACATACTCAGTACATTGCTCGTACTGACGTCCTTTTCTTTTATGGATGTTGTGTTCATGCCCACAGGTAGACAGGGGGACGACTCAGATTCTTAGGAGCCATATCAGCTTTCACAGGAGCACTCCACTACTCCGGAGGTGCAGCTTCTTGATACATTCTTTTGAGCACATATTTGGGGCATGGCGAGGTCCTGTCCCGTCCTTATGATTTCCACACTCCAGTTAGAGGCTCGTAGATACTTATGCGTGGGTTGTAGATGCTATGTGACCATTTCACTGTATATTATGTACATCATTTTTGGTAGCCTCGTAGGCTTATGCATATACATATATATATATATATATATATATATATATATATATATATGATAATGATTATCTTATGATAAGTTTCGTGTTGAGAATGATGTATATTCAGGGTGAGGTGAATGACAAGTATGGTGGGTGGTGCTCGGTAGGGTAGTGCCGGGTACCCATCATGGCTTTTTAGTCAGGTCGTGATAGCTGGGAGCGGTCAACACACCGCTACAGCAACATCGCTGTAGCGGTACTCCCACCGCCGCAGCAATGCATTTTGGGCAGTAGCTTGATTTTCTGTCCAGTTTTCCCCCTTTCACCCCACATTTCACCCAAGGCCTCAAAAACACAACATGAAATATGCATACATACAAAAAGACGCCCTACGAATCCACCCGCGGCTTTGGAATTCCCAATGGAGTCCTAAATTCCCAAAACGACTGGAAAGGTTCATTACACTAGATACCAATTAAGACATCGTTCGTCCCCGAACGGACAAAGATGAGAATCTAGGGAGGTGTTACCTGACTCAGCGAAAAGCTGAGGGTATTTTCTAGGCATATCCGACTTTGTCTCCCAAGTAGCTTCTTTAACTGGTCGATTCTTCCATTGAACTTTTACGGAGGCTGTTTCCTTGGAACTCAACTTGCGGACATCCCTGTCTAAGATAGCAATGGGCTCTTCCTCATACAACAGATTTTTATCTAGCAAAATTGAATCCCAACAGATGATATAGGAACCATCGCCGTGTTACCTCTTTAACAACGACACATGGAACACTGGATGAACGCCTGATAAACCCGGAGGTAAAGCGAACTTATAAGCCACCTCTCCCACACGTTTGAGAATCTCAAACGGACCAATGAACCTCGGGCTAAGCTGTTCCTTTTTCCCAAACCTCATCACCCCCTTCATGGGTGAGACCTTCAATAGCACCTGCTCTCCTTCCTCAAACTTGAGATCTTGGACCTTGCGGTCCGCATACTCCATCTGTCTATTCTGCGCTGCCAAAAGCTTGGCTTGAATCACCTTCACCTTCTCTAGGGACTCTCTCAGAAGATCAGTACCCCACGGCCTTACCTCGAATGCATCCGAATCACCTTCACCTTCTCTAGGGACTCTCTCAGAAGATCAGTACCCCACGACCTCACCTCGAATGCATCAAACCATCCAATAGGAGACCTAAACCTACTTCAATACAATGCCTCAAATGGGGCTATATCAATACTCGAATGATAGCTATTATTGTAAGCAAATTCAGCCAAGGGCAAGAACTGATCCCAATGCTTACCGAAATCTATCACGCACGCACGAAGCATATCCTCTAGAACCAGAATAGTCCGCTCAGACTGCCCGTCAGTCTGAGGATGAAAGTTTGTGCTAAGATCTAACCTCGTACCTAATTCCTCATGGAAACACTCCCAAAACCTGGATGTGAACTTGGTACCCTTGTCGGACACGATGGAGATAGGAACCCCGTGGTGTTTAAGTACCTCCCGAATGTAAACTTTAGCCAACTTCTCTGCATCATAAGTTATCTTCACCGGAATAAAGTGGGCAGACTTAGTCAACCTATCAACAATAACCCAGATAGAGTCAAACTTCCCTAACATCTTCAGAAGACCCACTACGAAATCCATGGCTATTCTTTCCCACTTCCATTCAGGAATGGGCATTCTCTGCAATGTACCCCCAGGTTTCTGATGTTCATACTTCACCTGTTGGCAATTTAGGAACTGCGCAATGAACTCTACAATATCCCGCTTCGTCCTAGTCCACCAGCAATGTTGCCTCAAATCACGATACATCTTAGTGACTCCAGGGTGGATAGAATACCTTAGACTATGAGCCTCTGTCAGAATGGTCTTAATCAAGTCGCCTACACGTAGCACACACACTCGCCCTTTTATTCGCAGCACGCCCTCCTCATCAATCACGACATCCTTAGCCTCACCACGCAATACCTTATCTCGTATTTTACATAGCTTAGCATCTTCAAACTACTTAGCCTTAATCTGCTCTAAAAATGATGATTGAGCCTCAACACAAGCCAACACCTTGCCTGTGTTAGAGATATCCAGTCTCATAATGGACGCAGAAGAAATTAAACGAGCCATACTTCCCGTACTAGCCGACTTCCGGCTCAATGCATTAGCTACCACATTAGCCTTACCAGGGTGATACAAAATGGTGATGTCATAGTCCTTCAGTAGTTCCATCCACCTCCGCTGTCTAGAGTTCAGATCTTATTGAGTGAACACATGTTGTAAACTGCGTTGGTTTGTGTACACTTCACAATGGACACCATACAAGTAGTGCCTCCAGATTTTCAATGCAAACACCACCACTGCAAACTCTAGATAATGAGTACGATAGTTCTTCTCATGCACCTTTAACTGCTGAGAAGCATAAGCAATCACCTTCTTTTCCTGCATCAAAACAGCACCTAAACCAGAATGTGAAGTATCATAATAAACAACAAAATCTTTGCCCTCAACGGACAATGCCAGAATCGGTGTTGCAGTCAACAATGTTTTAAGCTTTTGAAAGCTCTCCTCACACTCGTCGGACCACTGAAACGGTACCTCCTTCTGAGTCAAACGGGTCATATGAGAAGCAATAGAAGCAAACCCTTTCATAAACCGACGATAGTAGCTAGCCAGACCTACAAAACTACGGATCTCAGTCACTCATGTGGCCTAGCTCATTCCTTGGCGCTCTCGAATTTTTCGAGGATCCACCATCATACCCTCTTTCGAAATAACATGCCCCCAAGAAAGACACGAGAGAAGACAACAAATTCACACTTGGAGAATTTAGCATACAATTCCTTCTCCCGCAATGCTCCAAGAGCAATTCTCAAATGTTTCTCATGCTCTTCTTTACTCTTAGAGTACGCCAGGATATCATCAATGAACACTATAACGAATGAGTCTAGGTAGGGCTTGAACACACTGTTCATCAAATCCATAAACGCAGCTAGGGCATTTGTAAGCTCAAAGGACATAACCAAGAACTCATAGTGCCCATACCTTGTCTGAAAAGCAGTTTTAGGAACATCCTCTGCCCGAATCTTCAACTGATGGTACTTTGACCTCAGGTCAATTTTCAAGAACACCACAGCTCCCTGTGACTGATCAAACAAGTCATCAATACGGGGAATGGGATACTTGTTTCAGGCAGTTGCCTTATTCAGCTGTCGGCAATCAATACACATACGCATAGACCCATCCTTCTTCTTAACAAACAACACAGAAGCACCCCACGGAGATGCACTCGGGCGAATAAACCCCTTACTTTGAAGATTTTGCAACTGCTCTTTCAATTCCCTGAGTTCTGCTGGTGCCATCCTATAAGGTGGAATAGAGATAGGACAAGTCCCTGGGTCTAAGTCAATCCTGTAGTCAATATCACGATCCGGTGACATACCAGGCAAGTCCGCTGGGAACACATCCGCAAACTCGCGTACCAATGGAACTGAATCAAGGGATGGAGTATTTACACTAGTACCACGGATATGTGTCAGATAAGCTAAACAACCCTTCTCTACTAGCTTCCTAGCACGAACAAATGATATTACTTTCTTAGGGAGGGGACTAAGGCTACCCTTCCACTCGAGTCTAAGTGCCTGGGGCATGGCTAGTGTAACCGTCTTAGAATGTCAATCAAGTATAGCATAATGTGGGGACAACCAACTCATACCCAAAATAACATTGAAATCTACCATGTCTAAAATCATCAAATTTGCCCAAGTACTATACACCATAAAAGAAATTACACACGCAGGGTAGACGCTATCCACTATCACAGAATCCTTAATAGGAGTAGACATAAAAATAGGAGTATCAAGAGTATCACACATCATATCCAGACCCACAGCAAAATAGGTAGATATATAAGAAAAAGTAAAACCCGGATCAAACAAAACAGAAGCCATACGGTCATAAACGGAGATAGTACCTGCGATAACTGCATCGGAGGCCTTAGCCTTGGATCTACCTTGGAAGGCGTACAAATGACCGCACCCCCTATCATCTGCGTACCACCGTGATTACCATTACCAGTCTGAGCCCCGCCCCTGCCGGGCTGCTGTCCATCTCTACCTGCCTGAAAACCGCCTTGGTTAGGCTGGGCACCACCCCTACCCGCGGTGTGGCTGCCCCACCCTACTGGTGCGCGATCCTTATCCCCTCGATCTGATGTATATGGAGCTCGAGAAGCCTAATATTGAGTCCCCTGCCCACTCTGTCTAAGTTTAGGGCAATATCTCTTAATATGCCCTATCTCATCACACTTGAAGCAAGCACGGTCCAGATGAAGCAGTATAGCCTCCATGCTGACTGGAAGCCTAATAATTTGCCCCTGATGGGCCCCCAGCAGACAGCTGCATCGCGGACTGAACCGGACTCCCTGAATAAAACTGTGAACTCTAACCCCTTGAGAAGGAGTTGCTGCACATCGCACCCCTACGAGCCTTCTGTCACGACCGAAACTGATGAGTCATGACGAATGCCTGACCCCTAGTGATCAGACACCCCTACACCTGCTTAACTATCACATAACATCAGAGGGGCCCAAATTCAATGCATATCTGACCGTATTTATATGCAAAATACCGAAATAACAGAGCAAGCTGACTAGGCTGCCATATACATACTATACACAAAAGACTAAGAGCCGACAAGGCTACATCATATACCAACTACATACCACTGTCTACAGACTTCTAATGGGACAGAAATGTCACACCCCGACCTTACTAGGGTGTGATGGGCACCCGACCCCGCATTCGGAGCCGAGCGAACCCGCTATCTCTTATTACATACCTAATCTCTTCAGATTCTTAAATCAATTGAAGGTAAAATACATAGTAAAATTTTCAAAACAATCCTTTGGCGTTTCCAATTAAACACAATCTGCAAACATGAGGGCTCTGTAACATAATATATAATAAAACACATCGGCTGGTGGAACCATTTTCAAGACTGACACACTATACCCACGACTCTGTCTGCAAAGCCTCTAACTCGAACCTGACATCATAGCATAGGACTCTTGACGGCAGCTCTCGAGCAAATGGAGATGCCAACGCCGCCGGAACATCTTCTATAATGGCTTCGATCATCCGGTGTTACCGCGCTATGCATGAAACGCGACCCCGAAGAAGAGGGGTCGGTACGAGCATTGTGCGAGTATGTAAGGCATGAATAGTAACATAGTAAAAAGCGCGCACCATGAGTAATAACGAATGGAACTATAGAGCATATCATGTCTTGTAAAAAGTAGTCCGTACACACGGTGCCTCTTAAGGCGGAGTCATGCATGCTTACTGTTACTCTTATATGCATCCATAGCCTGCCTGAATCACATAACATCATTAGCCCGCGTCCGGGCCTCCCGCGTCCGTGGTAAATCTCTTGCAGCGCCGCTAGTGGGGATCGTGCCCGGCCAAATAGGCCAGTGTAATCATACGCCCCCCTACGCTTACCGTAGTGGTGGTCATGCCCGGCCCTCTAGGCCAGTGTAATCATACGCCGCCCACTACGCTTACCGTAGTGGTGGTCATGCCCGGCCCTCTAGGCCAGTGTAACATCCATCATAAGCATGCATTGGAGCCCAATCAAAAGCTATAACTTTATCGGAGTGACGTAAGGTCGGAAACCTCCGATTACATTATGGAATAATCAGGGGCGCTTTGCCTCACCTTGAAGGAACTAGTACTATAAGGCGAGACTATCAATGAAGAGTAACATCATCAGAACACATAAAACCGGATCATAAGGCGTCGTTTCATATACGCGGAATCTTTAAGATAGTCATTGTCCACAAGTAGAATTGAGAAATCAAGAAATAGTTTCATATTTTCATGTCATCATATTTCATGATAGGAACATATTCTCGACATATTCAACATAGACATTTTCTCGTATTGGACATCGTCATTCTCATTGAAAAATCATATTCGTCGTCTTAATCGTAAAAGCTTACAAGAATCATAGAACATAATTTTGGAGTAAACGAATATTTTTGGAAAACATTTATAGACTTTTAGAAAAGAATTCATGTCTTGGAATCATAACTTGTGACTTTTTTAAAATAGGAACGTTATGGAAGCATTTATCAAGTCTCACGTACAGATCATGCCATAGAAAGAGAAGGGACGAGCCTTAACATACCTGCGCCGCGCCTTACTAGCTACACTCATTCATCCAAGCTTGGTCCCGCTAGTCTACATTCAAGAAAGTTGATGCAACCATTAGATTCATTGACATATACTTGTCGTAACCTTTCAAGTTCCTTCCCTATGGTCTGTCGAAATTTCAAACATCTCCCTATAAACATATCCCCCGAGAATTTATCTCGACCAAATTTTTAATCAACGACAATCGGGAATTCAACCCGGCCAAACCAACAACAATACCATAATTATTCTAGCAACACTTCAATATTCAATTCAATTCAATTCAATTCAATTCACATGATTTTCCAACACTTAATCAACACACCATTTTATCCGAAACCTACAACTTCAACCACAACCATACATTTCCTTGTCATTCATATGCATTAACTTGACAACAACCTTCATTCCACGTTGCACGATCCATAACGACAAGAACTAGAATATCAAATTATATCAATTTACCATAACTTACCAAATCACCTACTATTTGGTTACAACAACTTCTTACATATTTTCATGCATTTTCATCCATCTCCATACACTCCAACAACATATGTCTCTCTTTTCAATTCAATCACCACAACCTAACTTTCGATCTTCCAAACCATTAAATTCTTATTTTACATTGTAGAATCTATAACGACAATAATTAAATTATTAAAGGAAATTAGCTCATCACTTATACACTACACTACTCCATTCGGCCACCACAACTACATGCATGCTTTCATGACTTTCCATCCATTTCTACACATTACAACAACAACCAACACATTACATAAAATTGGTCCATCTCTCTACTACCACATCATTCATGCACGACCAAACTTTGCACACACGGCCACATTGTACAACATCATATTTCATGAACTCCATTGGTTTCTACACACTCCAACATGCATATATCATCTACAACATATGTAAAGGGGATTGAATACATACCTCTTACACTTGACTTTTCAACTTCCGGCTAGGGTTGCGATTCCACCAAAAGAGTGTTTTGTTCACTTCAACACTTATACCATGTCGTAGAGGACCTTCAAATTAGCGGGAATACTTGAAGAAAATATTTTTCTCCTTCATCTTCTCTTGTCCTTGTTTGGCGAAACCCCTCTCCTCCTCTTTTTTTTTTTTTCTTTCTCTCATTCTTTCCAATTTTCTTGAATGATGCATTAGTCCTCCTCCTTGTATTTATACTTAATTCCCTCCAACAACAAAAGAACACATGCCCTTTTCTTGAAATTTCTTAAACACTAAAATAAGATGACAAACTTTCTTATTGTTTCATTCATTTTTTTTCTAGAACTTTCTCCAAGAATACAAATATACTCTTTAGTCCATCTATATTTATACTTTGCCCCCTTTTCTTTCCTTTTCTAGAATTTTCTTCCCTTTTCTTGAAAATTAATAAAAGAAGGCCAAGTGTCTTCTTATGTAAGATTTGGCCCTTCAAGAATTTTCTTGAACCTTGTGAAATTACTATTTTGTCCCTAGCCTTCCACATTATTCCCATGATGCCACTTTGCGAATTTCCTTTTTCGCCCTTAACCTTTCCCAATATTTCCATACTAATAATGTTCATAAATATTATTCATAACCAACTTGTACATTAGAAAAATTTTGGAGAATGGTCTCGCCCTTAACTTTCCACGACGACTTTGAAATTTTCAAACGTACAAAATACGGGCTATAACAAGAAAGCTATAGAAAGGATGGGATAAGGCCCCGCCATACCCATATACATGTACATACATCTCAAACAGCATACCAAAATGAACCGCAGCTCTGGATCAAGTGGAGCGCACCAACTATGGATGAGGGGAAGTCCTACTGAGCCAGATCGTCTCCCTGTCTATCGGTACCTGTGGGCATGAACGCACCCCCCCCCCCCCCCGAACAAAAGGGGAGTCAGTTCGGATAATGTACCTAGTATGTAAGGCATAAGAATAACACATATAAATAAGAATCATTAAAGGGATCTGAAACTCAGAACAAACTGACTGTCTGAATGCATCTGTATGATTGAAGATACTTATGCGGTATATGATATGTATGCACTCTGTAAAAATAATATAATCGATACTGCTGTGGATCGTACGGCTTGGTTTATATGTCGTTAAGCAGCCCGCATTAGCGGTGACATGTCCGACAATCTAGGCGCGATAGAATCATATGTAGCCCGCCTTCGCGGTGACATGTTCGGCCATCTAGGAGCGCTAGAATCGTATGCAACCCGCATTAGCGGTGACATGTCCAGCCATCTAAGCATGGTATGATCGTATGCAGCCCGCATTTGCGGTGACATGTCCGGCCATCCAGGCACGATACGAGAAAATAGCTATATATATATATATATATATATAATACTTGAAAGACTCATGAAAGACATACTCAAAATTACCCTAGATACAAAGATCTATAAAAGTCATGAACATGGATATAAGGAATCAAGGGTGTGATGAATCCTGTACAATCTAAGAGTAGAGTCTTTGAAACTCGCTCGCTTACTTGTTCATTCAAATAATAAGGATCATGCCAAAAGAATAAAAGGGACAGCCTTAACATACCTTGGAGTCTACGTAATGTCCGATGCGTACTTCCGAGCTTGTAACAATACAACCAAGATAGCACGAATTACAATTAGGCCATATACATCCCTTACTACACATTCCAAGTACGTATGAAGCTTGGCGAAATTCAGGCAGCACTTCCCCTATAATTCTTACTCCTATCCAACTCCCAAATAGTGCACAACACCCAAATCATCATCAACAACAACAGTAACAATATACAACAACATAAATAAGTAGAAATCTCTCCAAAATTCCAATCGAAACAGCCTTCAAGGCAATCACATCAAGCTAATGTAGGTCTTTCATATCATGTTTTCCTTTACTTTTAAAATAAGGAATTCCTTCACAAAAAACTTATGTCAATACTTTCATATCACAACATAACCAAATCCATGCTAAAACATCTCCCAAAATAGCCCCAAATCTTAGTTTGATTCAAATAAATCACCGCTTCCATAACTATATTTTCTTTACTTTAAATCACTAAAACTCTTGGTAATCAACTTAATAGCAAAGATAAAAATAGTATACATACCTTAAAGGGGATGGAATTTCAGTAACCAAACTCCAAATCCAACTCCTAAACTCAACCACTTCAAATAGAAACCCTAAGAGCAACTTCCCTTTCACTAGCTCGGGTTTTCGGGGCTCGGATCTTACTTGGATGATAAAGAAAGGCTTCGAGAGGATAGATGAATATTAGAAAGTGCTTAGGGTCTGTTGGTATGGGTTGAAATGAAAAAATCACGAAATGGGTGCTTATATAGATCAGCTACAGCATTTGAAATCTGATGGGTCATCCGACGGGTCGTCGACACTTCGATGGCCCATAACTCCCACCGTTCAATTGCAAATTCAGACATGTCAGCTGCATTGCAAAGTAGACTCGCTGAAATTATGAATGCATGGGTTATGGGTTTCGTAACTCCTTGTATTCCAGGAGATATGCCTCCCCCCAATTTGACCCAAAATTTATGTTTGGAATTCTACCAAATTTTTCCAAAGTTTCAACAAACTTAATTTCTTCGATCCGCTTAACATCCAACCTTTTCGATAATTACTAAAAATGATACCAAGCTCTCATGTATGAAGAATGAACATGAATAATTCCTTATGACCTTGACGACAACCTTGTCTTCTAAGTCATCGTCAACTAACTCACGACGAAACTTTACATATAAAAGTACGGGGTGTAACATCCTTCCCCCCTTTGGAGCATTCGTCCTTGAATGTTAAACTAGTATTGCATCATTAATACTTTCTCAAGAGTTCTCTTATTGAATCATTCCCTACATATACCTTCCTCTTAACAGGTCATAACTAATCGTACCATCATTCTCCTTACTTGACATATCTTCATTGCCTCCGCTCCAATTTTCACACGTACTCTTATCATTTTCTCGACTCTTTCACCTTGCATTGAACTTGCTAATATCACATGCCTTTTTATCTTATTCTGGAGCTGCAAACGAGATACCAAATGGTCCTTATTTTCCTTTTTTTCTTTCCTAGCTAGGCCATTTAATATTTGGGAGCCCTAAGTCGAAGAGTGTACTTTTGAGTGTTTAATGCTCTATTTTATCCCTCTTTCTCTATCCTTATCACGAGCCTTGAAAGTCCTTTCTTTTATATCTAAATTACCTATTTCTCACCTTCACCTTGCGCTATATCCTTGAAATTCTCTTCCTGGTTTGTCCTTCGCGTAATATGACCCATTGGTTTGAACGCTTTACTTGAGATATCACATCATCTCATTATTTACTGATCCATCATTTGATGTTGGTAGCCCTCCTCAAGTTTTTATTCTCTTTCCAACTTATAGTTGTCACTGCTGTGCTCGATATGCTTTCACGTTCTTCTCACTTCTATCTTTACGGTGATAGGATCGTTTTTACATCCTTTACTAGACATTATCGCTTCCGCCTTTGTAGTTTACCTATCTTGCTGTTCATCTCAAATTTTTTTCCTTTGAACTCCTTACAAAATTAAGCTTAGTCACCAATTACTTCTCATAAATCCTGTATGGGCTTTGCTTTTCACAACGGTATTTTGGGAGTCATCATATGCTTTATCTTAAATACCACTCTTATTAACAGACGTCCTACAAATTCCTTTAATCATTTTCTGACAACAATGTACTTAGGGAAACTCTAATCTCCTTATTGCAACTTGAAACTCAACTTTAGGGTTAACATGCTCGAATGATAACTGATTATAGGTAAATCTAATGTCACACCCCAATCCCGGTGGGGCATGATGGGCACCCGACCCCTTACTCAGAGCCGGGCGAACCCCCTGGTTCTTGTGATATTCATAATCTCACTGGACTCTTAAACCATAAAATGAAATGCATAATGAAAGCTTCTCAAAAACATTCGCTCTCGTTATTCTCGAATCACGCAAAATCGGTAATCATATGATCTTTATAACATAATGCATGATGACACATCGGCTTGCAGGGCCGCTACAAGCCCCGACATGCTATCCACGTGACTCTGTCTGCAAAGTCTCTAACTTTATTCCAGATACCATAGCGTAGATTCTCTGACTCGGCAACACTCCGGAATGAAATGGAGCTCGCCAACCCCGCTGGAGCATCCTCTAGCAACATCTTCCACTCGTCTGTATACACCTGCGTGGCATGAAACGCAGCGCCCACAAGAAGGGACGTCAGTACGAGCGATGTACTGAGTATGTAAGGCATGAGTAAAACATTTTAGAGGATACAAAGCATGAGTAGTAACAAGACGAAAACATAGGGCATTTCATGAGATAAAAGAGTAACTTTGTATATCGAGTGCCCTTTTTAGGCGGAACCATGCACGGCTAGTGCGCGGAACGTGCAGCCCGATCCATATATATGTAATAAAAGAGTAACACGTACATCGAGTGCCTTTTAGGCGTAGAACCATGCATGCTTAGTGCGCGGAACGTGCGCCCGATCCATATATATATAT
Organism: Lycium ferocissimum; assembly: GCF_029784015.1. NCBI lineage: Eukaryota > Viridiplantae > Streptophyta > Magnoliopsida > Solanales > Solanaceae > Lycium > Lycium ferocissimum. Next base: position 61,364,223 of record NC_081346.1, on the reverse strand, counting down.
ATATATATATATATATATATATATATATATATATTGTTGCGGAACGTGCGGCCCGATCCATATAATATATTGCGCGGAACGTGCAGCCCGATCCATAACCACGTATCCCGCGTCCGGGCATCCCGCGTCCGGACGGTATCATGTCATATTATACCAAGCGATCGGTGGTTACGCGTATATAACGCTCTCGCCCTTTCCCATATTCCCCCTATATACATATACATATATCATATTCATATATCATATAAGTAGCATGCATGAGAGCCCAAAAGAAAGTCATGTATCTATCGGAGTGACGTAGGTCGTAACCTCCGATTGTATTATGGAATAATCATGGTCGCTTTGTCTCACCTCGAAGGAACGATTATTATAAGGTGAGGCTGTCAATGAAGAATAACTTCAGGAAACATAAAATAGGATCATAAGGCATCAATTCATATACTTTGGAATCTTTAAAAATAGTCATCATTCATGAATAAAATTGAAAAATCAAGAAATAGCTCAACATTCTCATATCGTCATTGAAATCATAGACTTGGAACCTTTAATCATGGAATCATCATCATCATATTCATCGTAGGAAAATATTCTCATTTTTGACATCATCGTTGTCATTGTAAAACATATCCATCGTTTTTGTCATGAAAGCTTACGGAGTCATAAACCTCCGTTTTGGAAAGATACAGACATTTCATAATTCTTTTCAAAAATAGGTCGTCAGAACCATCAAAGGAAAGTCGCGAGGCCCACGGACGAGCATCAACCCGATCCGGGCCCGCCTATGAAAGTTAAAGATTATTACTCGTTATGAAATATTCTACGATGGTTTCAAAGCGATCCGAGCCCATCGGTGAAAGTTACGGGCGTTCGTAGTTTCGGACTCGTTTAGGAACAAAATTCTTTTGAAAGCAGAACTTTTGAAAACAACAAAGTTATGGAAGCATTTATGAAATCGCAATCTAAGAATCATGCCTTTGAAAGAAAGGGACGAGCCTTAACATACCTTAGCCGCTTCTTAAGCTAATCCAAACTTACGTCCCGACTTCTCACGATCTACAATAACGTCATTAGGTATCAACCATTAGCCATAAGCACGTAAGCATCCAATACCAAAGTAACACTTTGTCTACAGAAATTTCGGCCGCATTTCCCCTATAACTTCAACATCCCCGAGAATTTAACTCGGCCAAATCAACAACAACCAAACCAACAATCATAATAACAATATCAATAATCAATTCACAAAATGTTCAAGACATTCCAACCCAAATCTTACTTTGCCCGAAACTTTCAAATACCATAAGAACCATCACAATACATTTTCTCTTCCGAATTCATAAGCTATATTAACAATTCCATATATTAGCAACATCATCTTCACTAATACAAGAAGCCACATTAAAGTCACAATAAGTCCCAAATCAGCCCACACGATTAAAATCTTAACTTGGACCATTAAAACTTCATTTTACATCATAGAATTCACAACGACGACAACCAAAATACTACTTAAAATTTACCCATCATGTTCTACCAAAACAGCCCCTACACGGCCAAGTCTTCAACATGCATAATTCCATGAAGTCCATTCATTTCCACACATTCTACCACACACACAACCATCTATAATACACAATCCAAACATGCTAAATAAATTAATCCTTCACTCCTAAATATCCTCACATACACACGGCCACAATTCACCACACCATAACTTCATGAGTTTCATTCATTTCTACACTCCACAACATCCACAAATCATGCATAACATATGAAAACAAGGATTAAACCTTACCTCCTCCAATCCACTTCTCCACGGCTAGGACTATCCATGGCAACCACGAACGACTTTCTCCCTCCAACAACCACTCCATGTAGTAGAGAACTTTCCAAATAGTAGGGAAACAAGAAGAAAATAATTTTTTTTCATGATCAACATGTTGGACTGAGTTCGGCCAGGCCCTTGGCCGAACCCCTCTCTCTTCCTCTCTTTCTCTTGAATTTTTGTCACACCCCGATCTTACTAGGGTGTGATGGGCACCCGACCCCATACTCAGAGCCGAGCGAACCCGCTGACTCTTGTTGCACCTATGAGCTTATGAATCAGTTAGAAATGAATACATAGAATTTTTTTTTTCCATAAGTAAAATCTGGCATCATATAAGGCTCGTGACACGAAACCTAACAACATATCGGCTGCTAGAGCCGCTTACACATGACAATCCAATACCCACAACTCTGTCTGCAAAGTCTCTAACTCCGAACAAAACATCATGGCACATATGCTCCTACTCGGCAAAGACTTTCCGAGGACAAGTGAGGCCTACCAACTCCGCATTGGACATCTTCTATGCTAGCCCGGCTCATCTGGGTTCACCTGCGCGGCATGAAACGCAGCCCCCAAGGAAGAGAGGTCAGTACGAGCAATGTACTGAGTATGTAAGGCATGGATGGTAACATAGAAAGAGACATAACCATGTGCAACAACAGTATGGAGATGTAGAGCATATCATATGAGAAAGTATCCTGTACATATGAGACATATCATGTATAAGGGAGTAAGCTGTGCATATGGAACATGTCATGTGTAAAGCTGTAACCTGTACGTATAGAACATATCATGTAAAGCTGTATCCGGTACATAGGGATCATATCATGTAAATTCGTGACCGTACATATGAATGCCCACAGGGGCGGATGCCATGCATGCTTGTCGGTCATATGGTATCATAGCGCCGAACAAGTCGGCTCGCCCACATAGCTCGAAATACGTCGGCTCGCCCATATCCCGCGTCCGGGCATCCCGCGTCCGGGATGATAAGCCAGGCGACAATTGGCAATGAAACATGTCTCCCTTCCCATTCCCCACATATACATGTATCCCATCCCCCAACCCATATACGGGTATGGCATACATGAGACAAAGAAAGTCATGTATTCGTCGGAGTGACGTAAGGTCGGAAACCTCCGATCGCATTATGGAGTAATCATGGTCGCTTTGTCTCACCTTGAAGGAACGATAATTATAAGGCGAGACTATCAACGGAGAATAACATTAAGAGAACATAGAACATGTCATATTGTATCGTATCATGTCATAGCGTATCGTGTCATATCATAGCATATTGTGTCATGTCATAGCATGTCGTGTCATGTCATAGCATATCATGTCATAGACATTTTCTCATATTTAGCATCATCTTTGTCGTTGTAAAATCGGAGTCGTCGTTCTAGATATAGAAACTTTCAAAAGAATTATAAAACTTAGATTTGGAGAAGAATAAATATTTTGGAAAACATTTAGGAACTTTTTATGAAGAAAATCATGCCTTGGAATCGAGGGATTAATTAAAATAATTATCATTTAGTAGTCGGAATGATGTCCAATAGTTTCCTTTAACTGTAATACGGAAATGAGCCAAATGGAGCCATAGGAGGAAATTAGGGACTAGCGGGCCCACCTCCAGTCAAATGAGGTGGCGTATACAATTTACGTATAATACATTTCAAGACATTTCTTATGAGAGTTTTTAGGGTAAACGGATCCTATTCCTGCAAGTTCTAGGTGTTTGGACATTTCTTTCAACTTTTCGTGAACATCTACTTCAATTCTACTGAATGAATAGTAACTAATTTCAATCTCGGATTTCTAGGAAAGGAATTGTCCCCGAGGCACGTATTCAAGCCTATTACGTCTAAGACATGCCAAAGAAGGAAAGTGAAGTCTTACATACCTTTTCCGCCTCATGCGCGACTCCAAATTCAAGTTCCAAATCCACCAGAATCTACAAATTGGTCACATTTACCAAATGTTAACTTGAGCATCTAAAAGTAAATTCTCGAAGTAACACTTGTTTACCAAAATTTCGGCAGCATTTCCCCTGTAAATGCGCCATCCCCGAGATTCTAACTCGGCCCAACTCAACAACAACAACCCGAGAATGGAACTCGGCCACAATATCAACAACAATGCCAACAATCTTACTAACAACATTCCATTCATATTCAATTCAATTCAATTCAATTCATATGACTTTCAAAACGATTCAATCAACATACTACTTCGCCCAACACCTTCCAATTCAATAAGAATAATAACAACACATTTCTTTCTTTCCAACTCATAAACTATATCAACAATTCTATATGTTAGCAACATCATTTTCATCAATACAAGAAGCTATATTGAATTCGCATTATCTTGCAAATCAGCCCACAAACAACTACAACTTCAACTTGAGTTATTAAACCTTCATTTTCATCACCTAATCCACAATAAACAACAACCAAATATTACATAAAATTAGTTTAACATGGCAGCCCCAAACCAGACCATACACGGCCAACCTCCACACATACAATTTCATGAGTTTCATTCATCTTCTACACTCTACAACAACACACCACATGCTAAATGCATTTAATCCATCATTCTGAAACACCACTACATGCACACGGCTACATTACAACATCCACATATTCATGACTTCCATCATTTCCACACTTCACAACACTCACAAACCATCCATAATATATGAAAATAAGAATGAAATCTTACCTCCTCCTCTCCACTTCTTCACTTCGGCTAGCTTGTATATGGCAAGACAAATGATCTTCTTCTTCCAACAACTCCTCCACATGATAGAGGACCTTCCAATTAGTAGAGAACCAAGGAGAAAATATTTTTCCAAGACCAAAACCAAGGGGCTGGTTTCGGCGACCCCTTGGCCGTTCCCCTCCTCTCTTTCTTTCTTCAATTTTCTTGATTTCTCTAGAACTTGAAATGATGAAAACTTGCCTTCTTTAATCATCCCTCTATATATATATATAGTAGTATTGCACATGACCATGCACATGGCCAAGGCCATGTGCTCTCACTTTCTCTCTTCTTTTTATTTCTTTTCCCTCCAAATTTCTTCAAATCTCTAGAAATTTCCTTAAGTCACAAAGATGACTTACTTGTCTTGCCTTGTCATCTTTTTCCACAAATGTGTTTTGGCCACTAAAGCATAAGGTGATCACATGTTTTATTACATGACTTGCAACCAATGGTCATTGCATAAGTGGGGCCCTACCATAATGGCTTCTCCAATAAATCATGCATTAGTAGGCATTTCCAAATTCCAAATTTGCCCTTAATAATCCATGCCACTAATATGATAAGCGACTTGCGCATTCAAACGAAATCGGAAAATATAACTTCGTCCTTAACTTCCCGCCATTAGCTCGAAATATTCAAATGTGCGAAATCTCCTCCCCGCGTTGTTTTGCACTGAACTCGACCCTTTTAATTTGTCCGGGG
>NC_081346.1:61310666-61358821 GCF_029784015.1 Lycium ferocissimum | reverse complement strand
TAAACAAGATGTTTTTGATCATATAAAAAAAAGAGGCATTTTGAATTTTCAAAAATAGGGAAAGGGCTCGGGAGCCACACTTAAATTCTTTGTTAATAGACAAAGAGTAAGAAAAAGAAATGACTAAAACCGGTGCGCGGGGCCCGGGAAAAAAGGTTTACCTTTCAAGATTGTTTTTTTCTTGTGGAGAGTTTGGAAGCAGAAGTTACATGTTGATGATGTGCTATCCAGGATGGGGATATCTATTATTTCTATATGTAGGTGTTGTGCTCAGCCTCAACAAGAAACAATGAATCATATGTTTGTGACAAGTCAATATGCTGCAAATATTTGAAAGATGTTTTCAACAGCAGTAGGTGTGCAAGGCCCTTTTATTCAAGTTAATCAAGCAATCAAGCAATGGTGGGACACAAAATGCTCTTCAAAGTTGAAACCATTATATCAAGTAGCTCCTGCTATCATTCTTTGGCAACTTTGGAAAAGAAGAAATACAGTTTTGCATGGTGGTAATATGTCTAAGGATAGGGTCATATATAAGATCAATCTTAATCTAATTCAACTGGCCAAGACAAGTTATCCATGGATGAAAAATTTACTTAACTCTTGGCCTCATCTGGTACAACATCTGGAAGAATATAGGCCTCAGATACAGTATACACTGGTGCAATGGTTTAGTCCTCCTGCAAGGTGGTTTGAATGCAATAGTGATGGTGCTTCCGAAGGAAATCCTAGCCCTAGTGTAGCTGCACTTTGTGTGAGAAATCATGGAGGAGAGTTTATTCATGCTAGTGCTAGAAGGATTGCAGATACAACTTATTTGTGTGCTGACGCAAAAGCAATGCATGATGGCATCATTTATTGTGTACAACAGGAGCATCTTCCTCTGATATTGGAGACTGATTCACTTGGCTTAATGAAGCTAGTAGAAGGGGATTGGGAAGTTCCATGGAGTATTAGTATGGAGGTGCAGAAGATCAGAGAATGAAGGAAGAAGTGAATCATACAAATTGGACATGTGCTGAGAAAGGGCAACCAGCTTGCTAATTTGTTAACTAACTATGCCTTTGATTTTGCAGGTACTCTTAACTTTGATCTGTTTACTAAATACCAACTACAGCTAGGAGACTTGTAAACATTGACAAGATGCATTTGCCAAGCTTCATATTCAAAACAGTAATTCCTAGAGAACCAGACTAAGGCAAACAGATCCATATTCCATATGCAGCAACTCTGAAAGCTGCAGATCATTATTGATAGGAAGATATCAAGGTGGAGTTAGATCAAGATTAAGTTTTATCTGCTCTTGCGTCTGTTACTAAGAAAATTCTATCCAATGTGTGGTATTAACTTCATGTTCAGCCTATTGGAAGAATCTCTTTAGTGATAGAGGATAAGTATAGATAAACCATCCCATTGAAGCCTTTGACATCAAAGTATACGTGACTTAGTTTATATACAGCTTTGGCTAGCAAGTCAGGCCTAATCTTGCACAGTTTCAAGTTGGAAGGATCCTTCTGTTGGCATTAGATTTCATAGCACCTGGTGAGATCTTGAGGTGACTTGAAGTGGAATCAAGCCAAAACTTGGAATGTTGATGCATATATTAGGCTAGATATAGCAACATAAACTGTTTTTACACTTGGTTTTTAGGCACTTTTGGCTTTGTAATCTTTTCTGTTTTCTGTTTTTCTTTACTGCTTTCTCTGAACAGAACTGTTTTGATTTAATAAAGCTCATAGCTAAGCCCGGTGCTAGTTACTTTGACTAAAAAAAAAAAGGTGCTCTAGACTCAATAAGCATGGCATTAGTCAACTCAACAAAAGTTCTATTTTTTCTTTCCGCTACACTATTAGATGCAGGAGAATAAGGTGGAGTAGTTTCATGAATTATTCCCAATGATCTAACAAAAGAGCCATTTGACTCATATTCACGGCGTCTATCACTTCTAATTCTTGTTTGTGGTTCTACCAAATTGATTTTCAACTTCATGGAGATAAATTTTAAAATTTTCAAAAAGAATCACTTTTATTTTTCATCAAAAAAATATATGTATACTTAGAAAAATTATCTATAAAAGTGATAAAATAGCTATTTCCTCCACAAGTTAAAATTCCTCTAAGTTCACAAATATCAATATGAACTAACTCTAACAATTCGGTTTTTGTTTCAACTTGAAAATGAGGCCTCTTAGTGATTTTGGCTTTACTACAAGCCTCACACTTTTCAAAATCCTTTTTAATCATTGTGATTAATCCTAAACTACTCATGATGCCCACATAACGATCATTAATATGACACGAACGAGCATGCTAGCAATTCGTAGAAGAAAGCATGTAAACAAAATTAGTAACTTTATTCATCTCTACATTGAACTTGAACATCCCATCACAAGCATACCCTTTTCCCACAAACATATCCTTTTTCATTATTACATATTGATCAGACTCAATCACTTATTTGAAGCCTTTCTTTATAAAGAAGAAAACTAGACATCAAATTTTTCCTCATGGAAGGAGTAAAAATTACATCTTTTAAGGTTAATACCCTTCCCCGGCATCTCCCTTTCCAAGCACTTGAGTAGTGTGAGAATAACCAAGCATGATGGTTTTGGACTCCTCAAATGGAGTATACACTTTGAACAAATCTTTGTCATAGAAGACATGACGGTTTACACCAGAATCAGCTCTCCATCCTTCTACATTTTCAACCATGTTTATGTCTATTATGACCACCATAAATGGATCTTTGGCAACATTCGCTTGAGGTGTAGGATCACGTTTCCGAAACTTGCAAATCGAACAATATGCCCACTCTTGCCACAGACAAAGCAAGGTCCTCCATCTTGAACTTGTTGATTTTGTGCTTGGTTATTACCACCGTTATTTTTCTTGGGAGGTCTACCATTATTTTTCTTGAATATTTTCTTCTTAGGCTTCATAGAGGTATTTTTCTGAGCATTAGGAGCAGCATTATTTGAAGTAATTAAATTTACCTTGTTTGTGACGGGTTGTAAGGCGCTCTCTTCCATTTGGAAAGTGCATCTTAGTCCCTTGCCTCTTCTTCCATGCGGATTCACATAATCTACGTCTCAAGTGAAGTTTCCTTTTGTTTGTGGCGCATATTTTTTTGAAATTCCTTCCATGAAGGTGGAAGTTTATCTATTATGTCACAAACAATAAGGTTATCTCCAATTTTGATCTCCTCGGATCTGAGCTCTCCAACGATCATTATAAAGTCTTGAGCTTGGTCTACCACTGATTTGTTGTCCACTATTTGAAAGCAAAAAAATCAACTAGCATCATATTTTTTCGCTCCACCCACCTTGGTATCATATTTACTCTGCAATGCTTTCCAAATTTTCTTTGCACTAGAGTAAGTTCTATCATAATAATCAGAAAATTATCAGATAGACAATTAAGTAGATAATACCGACGCTTCTATGAATCCTCATGTACTTTTCAACTTTTTCTTGAAGAGGAATAAGTTATTTATCATTCATGCAGCAGTTGTCTACTTTGTTTGGGTTCTTCTAAGTTAATACATAAGAAACATTGAGAAGACTTAAGTAGAAAAGTACTTTACCATTTCATCTCTTGAAATGAGTACCGTTGAACCGTAATGGCTTGTTAAGATCTCCCACTTTGACATTCGCGTATTTTTCAATTGTAGCCATGAAGCTCCTTAAAATTATTGGTAAAAATACAACTGAAAATACAATTCCAATTGAAAAATAATATGAAGAAAATAAAGTGTTTTCAGGCTGAGGCCCGGATATCTTGCTCTCTTTAAAGATATTCAAGCCCACCGGCAAAGAAATCTTTACTGTCAAGTTAGCACTTTCTTCGACTTGTCCCCTTCGAATACAAATGTTCTCAATCCACCTTGCATAACTTAACAAACTCTGGATAAGATGTTAAGTCCAAAGCTCCGCCAAATGAACACCTTCCTTTAACTAAATAAAACTCTCTTTTTTCTAACTATTTTAAGAACTCTCCAATCTTTTTCCTACACACCAAAAGCTAAGGATGACTTCTATTTATAGGTGAAAGATTCATCCTTAAATTGAATTGGATGAAAAGAGTGAATTAGTGGGGTATTAAAGAGGTGTGAATATGGAGAATATGAATGAATAATGTGTAGGATGTTACAAAGAAAAATAAGAGCACATTCATCCATAACTCAAATGAATAATGAGAAAGTGAAACAACAAAAGTAATGGCCAATTATGGCACCAAAACGAAAGAGAAATGGTTTGCATCTCTATGGTTATTGAAAAGATAATGAATATGGCAGTTAATATAATATTAAAATGCACATTATGTCCATCAATTTATATAAAAGAAATTAAAATCCTTATTAGAATTTTTGATTCGGTCATCACATATGCTCATTAATTTTCAAATTTGGCAAATCAATTGTGAAGGATCAAAGAAATAACACAGGAGCTGGACCAACTCGCCTGTAAAAATGAAGTGAATGCCTTAGAATTTTAGGCTATGACAAAGTTCGAAGATAAAATCAGGCTCGACATAAAGGCCAAGTAAAAGTTCGTTAACAAAAGTTGGTGATAGACTAATTAGTAACACTAATTGAGGGACCATTTGTACATATATTTTTTTTTAGCTTTTTCAATTATTTTTAAGAACCTGCTTGGTTATATTGTGTTAATGTTTCACTTTAACAACAACAACGATATACCCAGTGTAATCCGCAGTTGGGGTCTAGAGAGAGTGCACATGGTGTGTACGCAGATATTATCCCTACTTTGTGCAAAAAAGTTTTTTCAATTAATTTTTTTTCCTTCAGAAAACTTCAATATTTTTTTTCAAGTAAAATACATATCCAAACACAACTTAAACTTTCAAATATCCTTTTCAACTTAACTTTAATTACTACTACTTTTTCAAGTATTAATAAATTCATGTCCAAACACCTACTAAGCATTTATTCAACTTACATAATACAAATTTATCCAAGATGACACTCCTTTTTTCCTTAATACTATATAATATGTGGAGTTATTTAAAACCACATTAGCAATGACGTTTCATCATATTGGTCAGATCGAGGTTTCAACAATCTTAGGTCTGTAATTCATTTCTTGCTAGGGAAGTGTATTGCTATTTTCTCTGAAAATTTGAAAAAAGAAAAAGAACCAAAGAAACAAAACACATAATTCCACCTTTTTCTTTTAGCATTTAGCATACAGACAAATAATCATACATACGTACTTAACTCATCCAAATTATTGATCACATACTTGTACTAAAAGTAAAGACTAGTGACTGATTATTTTACTTGTTCAGTTTGGACTTTGCACATTCTTTAAGAAATAATAATTGACATGAGTATTTTACCACAATACTCATATTAGTTGATGCTTAACCTTTGGTCTTGTAAAATAATTTTTGGTAATAAGTAATTAATGTTAAGGGTTAAAACATGACTCTTTTTTTTCTTGCTATGCTAAAAGTAATAAGTAAAAGTAAAAATGTATTTTTAGTATAACAGACAAGTAAAAGTGCATGGAGAGTGTTTGAAGTATTATTTTATCTGGGAAATAGTGGTCACGCTCTAACTAGGAAATGAAAACTATGCTTTTGATAATTGTTCCCTATACATTAAATCAATAGAGACAGATTTAATTAAGACCTATTTGGGGGGACGGGTATTTCTTCCCTTCACCTAATTATGCGGCTTTCTTTTGAAGCTCTTGTTGCCAATTGTTTTAAAGTTTTTTCTTTATATATTGTTTTTAGGTGATATGTTTAACTTTATTCACGCACAATTTTTTTTAATCATGTTAATGTAATTTAACCCATCAACAAATTACTCTTCTTTTTTAGGTTTACTACCTGGAGACACTCACATAATGTTAGGCTTTCAAATGATCATATTGCGTAAATAGTTTTTATACCATACCCGATATTTAATATTTACTAATAATAGTATATATGTTGTGAAATAATTGAGGTGCTTGTAAACTAATCCAAACAACATATTTATTTAAAAGATATATTACACCAATCGGTGAATAAAACTTTAGCTCATATATAAACAACGATGCTGAACGAATTCAAGCTAGTCAAATATAGCTATTAGTTGGAAGTTGGTAATTTCTTTTGTCCTTTTTACTAAAAAATTGTTATAGAAGAGAAAATGATGTATGACGACGAAAGGCAAAGAAAGATCACTAGGTCCGGTGATCGATAACTTTGACTTAAATCATGTATTTGTATTAAAAAATACATTAAATATATAAAAATATTTAATTGCGACCTCAATAATTAAGATGAGTTGTGGTTCCAGTAACATATTTGAAACTCATATATTTCAAATTGTGACTCCGCCACTGATAACGACACAAGCAAACAAACAAACAAATATCATATATTTAAGGGAATCGAAAGAAGCAAACTAATTTTGATAGCTTTGACGACGAAAATAAGAGAATGAAATCAAGTGGACGATTTTGACTAACGAGTAATATATAGGGTTGGGAGGGTTACAGCTAATAAATCACCGACTAATTTCATTCCAATCTTGAAATTTATTACTCCATTTCGTTTCAACAACTGTTTCAATTGTAACAAGCAAATGCCAATTTGAAAGTATAAATGTTGGCATACTATTTTCGTTGTAGCTGAAAGAGTATTTGAAGTTAAAATTGAAAATAATAAAACTCGAAGCATTTATCATGAATCTTGACGAATGGAGAGGTGGATCTGGAATTTTGAGTTTATAGGTTCTAGATTCTAGAATAACAAAGTTAATGATTCTTGATAAATTATTTATGCATATTAAGTGAATTTTTTGATAGGACACAAGATTTGCACCACCAAAACTACTGGGTTCTGCCAGACCATAAGCGGAATACTAGCTCCGACCCTGGTTCTAATATGAAAGTTAACGTATTTAGCTTCTTCTTTTTTTTAATTTTTTTTATTTTTTTTTACGTAAATTAGATATTGATTTTTTAAATTCTTAGAATAAAATTTATATTGTTAACACCAACTACTCGAAAAGTATTTACGATAAATTCTACCATGAATGTAGTAGTAGTAGTAGTAGTAGTAATAATAATAATAATAATAATAATAATAATAATAATAATAATAATAATAATAATAATAATAATAATAATAATAATAATAATAATAATAATAATAATAATAATAATAATAATAATTAATAATAATAATAATAATAATAATAATAATAATAATAATAATAATAATAATAATAATAATAATAATAATAATAATAATAATAATAATAATAATAATAATAATAATAATAATAATAATAATAATAATAATAATAATAATAATAATAATAATAATAATAATAATAATAATAATAATAATAATAATAATAATAATAATAATAATAATAATAATAATAATAATAATAATAATAATAATAATAATAATAATAATAATAATAATAATAATAATAATAATAATAATAATAATAATAATAATAATAATAATAATAATAATAATAATAATAATAATAATAATAATAATAATAATAATAATAATAATAATAATAATAATAATAATAATAATAATAATAATAATAATAATAATGCCTCAAGAAAAATTGTTTAATTCTTCAAATAATAATATGTTATTTTTGAAGAAGGGGTAGGAATACTCTTTATACCTCAACTCCTACCAGACTTAGGAGATTGCTTGGTCAAATAAAATTGATGGTTTGATAGGGTGAGCGAAATTGTTTTTCTTTTTTTTCTTTTTCTTTTAGTCGCTTATTGTGCTTTCGTGTTTGGTTAACATAACGGAACTTAGATAAGTATAGATGATTTTTGAAAAACAGGTTTTAATTTTCACGTGATTTGTGAAGAAATTGACGACATAACGTATGGGCTACCCACGTGAATTTGATTCACATTTGACGAATGTATACTAGATTAACATTTCATTACAAAGATAAGAGTCAAAACTTAAGCATGATACTTGCCCATTAGCTTAATTGAAATATTAATTGATTCAAATGATTTTATTTAGGTGAGGAAAACCTATTACAGTTAAAATTTACTTGCAGATAATGTCCACAATGCAAAACATATATTTTGCATACTCACATTTATTACTCAATCAGGTTGCGACTCCAATCTCTAGTTTTATGTCTTCCAGGAGAAAGTCCTTGTGATTGCTCTATGTTTTTTTGTCTATAGTTTTTTGGTTGGCTATGATATTGCTTATATTGTCTAGGGGTGTCAAAAAAATTTGAAAAACCGACTGAATTTAATCGTATCGAACCGATTTAGAGGAGTTTTTCATTATAATCGTGATTTTTTTAATTTATAAATAAACTCGAAAAATCCCGAACCGAACCGAGCTATCTTACATGTATGAAATATAGTTTATATATTAATAAATATGTCAAATTTAATATTTAAAATACATTTCATGAATTATGTTTTCAAGAATTTTGGCCACTGAACTTTGAGCCTTTAGTGAATTGAATTTAATTTCAAAACGCTACCCAGTTATCCTCAATAACCAAGCAAATAGTAGTCGCCACTAGCGGGCAAAACCTACCGTTAGCTATTCACAATTGCATTTCCATTGAAAGTTTGAAATTAGATACTTCAATTTGGGAAGAGACTAACAAGGTTCAACAATTTTTGGTGGAAAATTGAAGTATTCCCTGTTCTCTCTTTTAACTAGGGGACAATGGCCCGTGCCCAATATTATGAAAATTAAAACTATTAATATACCTTTTTCAAAACAAAATATCACTATTACAATATGCACAACATAATCTATATTTTATATTGAAAGCACGATGAGTTTTAGAAATGTTGATTGAATATTTTGCCTTTTATTAGTACTTTATGTAGTTACTTAATGATTACCCTTTTCTATATGTTAGAAAGGATGGTTTCAACATGCATACTTAATGATTACCCTTAATATTAGAAGAAACTAATAAATCTCTCCTGATTTGCTATTGAACAAGAAAAAAGAAAAACTTATTTTTAGTATAAGGGACAATTAAGAAGAAAGAAAAGGAATATATGGCATTTAGTTACTTTTAGTAATTAATCATGATTAACTAATATGAATTATAACCTCATTAAGTTACTTAACTATACTTAATGATTACCCTTAAGATTAGAAGAACCTAATCTCTCTTGATTTGCTCAAATGAACAAGTAAAAAGAAAAACTTATTTTTAGTGTAAGGGACAATTAAGAAGAAAGAAAAGGAATATATGACATTTAGTTACTTTTAGTATTTAATCATGATTAACTAATATGAATTACAACCTCATTAAATTACTTAACTATATTAAATTTACACAATTTGATAGAAAGTTGGATATGGATGGTAAGTATTTACCCTTTTTTTTTCATAGTATTTACCCTTCACTAAATTTTTTTCATATACGAAGAAATTATTTACTCTTCACCACATTCAAATGGGAAATATACGAAGCAAAACTAAATAAATATGACATTATCACAGGTCTTAAGTTAGTACGTGTCAGTTAAAGTTATACGGGCCCACCCATATTCAATGACATTTCAATATGGGTCATGATTTGTAATTTAATAGGAAATGTTGGACTTTTTCTAGAGGTATTCATAAGGTCCAAAATAATTAAGCAAAACTGATCTGGAAAATTGTTTCAAAGACTAATACACGTAGATAGCTAATTGGTAAATGTCAGAATTGCCCTTAATTTCAATTACAATGACTTTAAGCATGCATGTTGAAACCATGCTTTCTAGTATATAGAAAATTCTCAGTCAATTTATCTATTAAAAAATTTCCAATAGTTTATTGATGTTAATTACATGCTGCTTCGCTTTTTCCCGATCCTATATCTTTTGAACTACTTTTTCAAGTTTCACATTGCGATGATGCCGTCATTATTGTTTTGCTAGTTGATAGTTGACATTTTAGTTTAATTACTTTATGTAGTTTTTTAAATATCTGCTACGGTATATGTTTTAGAAGAAACAAATAGAAGCTTTATTTGATGGTACTACAAATAGTTTGCTAGCGGTCAGTCATTTAATTTCAATAATGGTGTGTATTATGAGATGAGATTTAAAAGTAAAATAACCGAAAATTAACTGAATCATTCATATTGAAATCGAAGAGAAACCGACATGATTGCGATGGTTTTAAAAAATCTAATTTTGGTTATACAATGTAAAATAATTGAAATATTGGGATGGTATAATTTTGTAAGAATAACCGGCCGAACCGTCCCATTGACACCCCCAGGTCGGTCCAAAATCGAATAAATAAGGAGGTTGCAATAGCTTAGCAACCAACTTAAAATTTGTTAATTTATGATGGATCCTCAAAATATATATTGTTAGGACGAACCCACCTAGGCACGTATGAGCGAGCGGTTCCATCATATTTTTGTCTGGGTATGAGGGGTTATAAGCAAGATTTTCCACATCATGAACGGGTGCAGGTAAAGAAGTTAGCTTTGCCACATCAGCATCCGAGTGTGGTGCAAAATATAAAAGGGTTCCAAATCATGAACGAGTGTGGGTAAAGAAACTAGTTCCTCTACATTAGTGCCCGGATGTGGTGCAAAGGGTTCTCATATCATGGACAAGTTAGAGTAAAAAAATGATAATAGTAATTTTGCGTCCATCAAACAGTATATGAGGGACCTGGTTGTTTACCAGTTCCCTGGTGCAGTGCAATAGGTAAATAACACAAGATTTTACCGTGGAAAACCACGACCTACCACGTAAGATTTCACTTCACTACACTGAGCAACTTCATATTACAACCTCTTGCAATCTACGAATTTAACTCACATAAATCCCTCACCCTTACAATACACCTATAGTAAGCTTCAACTCTTGACTACTCTTAACCAAGCACACAACCACATTTAACTAACTCTAGCCAAACCAACTAATACACTTGACTAACTTTAGCCAAGGGTACTACTCAATAGATTGAATAGGTAAAGTGCCTAACAACTACTAAGAATTTAAGCTACCTGCAACAATTTCTTGAAAGAAGAGTAGGTTTATAGTTTAAAGAACAAATGAACAAAGACTCACAACAACCTAAAGAACATAGACATAATCTGGTGTTTGGATCAGGTTCTTCAGCTTGTAAGTGGCTTTGTTCTTGAGAGCACTTGAGAACTTGTGGCGGCAAGGATTTGCACAAGATGATTTAGGTTTTCAAGTGATACCGAATATGTTGGAACAAGTTGTTATCACGACCCTAATTATCGATCGTGCGGGCACCTACCTTATTATCACTTAGTAGGCGAACCCTTACCCGTTAACCCATTAATCACTAGCCAATTTCAACTTCTTTAATCATTTATACTCTAACAATCAATAAATAAGTAAATAGTCTGATCAAGCCATAAACAATAATTAATATAAGTGCAGAAGTCTTAACTATTACACCCCCAAAATCTGAAAGTCATCGTAAAAGTACTCTAACCAACAATGTCTAAAGAATGAAGTATATCTCAACTATAATAACAAATAATGTCTAGAATGAAATTAGACATCTGGAAAGAGAGATCTTCAGGTGGCATGGCATGGGTAAAAGCTCACCCTCGGATCCGTTCAAGCTAACTAGCTTTAAGCTAGAGATGTGGTCTGGATGAAATCTCTGGAACACAATCTGTACTCAAAAAGGGTGCAGCAAGGTAGTATCGGACAAACACTATGTACTTAGGTAAGCATCATAGGCCGACTAAGATTAGTTCACGCATATAAGTATAAAATCAACAAGATAAACAGATAGGCACTTAATACTCAAATCCAAGTCACAAAACCTCTCATAACAGAGTCATAGCCTAAGATGAAGCCTCTAAACCACAAGTCTGTCAAGTTTCAATAATCTCACCCAACAATCATAAGTCCAAGTTTCGTCCCTAGGTAGAGTCACTAATCCACAATTTAACTCAGTCAATGGTCATATTTATATCATAATAGGCATTCAACTTCCATACCAAAATCAGAACCAAATAAGCATATCATAATGCAGAATAAAATGTAATGATGCACAATGCAAAATATGATGATGTGCAATGCAGTGCAATGCCATGCACTGGCCAATCACTCGAAGCGTACACACGTAACTAGCGATGTCATTGCTCAGTAGTCATGACCTGCAGGGGACCCATGGTGTCCATGTACCACTCGTTCCGAATTCACTCCTGGGACCCAAGCTTAAATCTCTGCTCCGGAACGAAACTCAGACGCGGTCCATATCAATGTACCTCTCGTTTTCGGAACGAACCTCGGACCACGAGCTCACAACTAGGCCACATCCTCACCCCTAATCAAATGTGCCTTTTCATATGTATACTAACACTATCACATCACTCTCAATGGTCAATTCATCAAGTACCATGTATCAAATAGTATCACAAGTTCAACAAGAAGATTTTATTAACTTCTTCACTAATTTCACATCACAATGTATGTCTCAACGTATTCCAGTTCATTAGTATGTATGGACTACGAACAATTAGCAAATCAATGTCAAACACAAGGCATCATGCCACAAGTCTTTTGAACCATTTCCATCATGAATGAGTGTATGAATGCGTAAATGAGTGTAAACATAGTAAATCAATGCAAAACAATAAAGCAACAGTGAAGGTACAAGTCTCAAAGCCACAAGTCATATCAAGACTTGGATCAACTCAACCATGGAATGAATCATACAAATTGTCTCAACCAACATAAGAGTCTATGTCCCTCTTCACTTCCTCATATAACAAGTACGCCTCACAACTAAGTCTTGTATCACCAAGAAGCTCCACTTGTCTATATATTATCATCAACAGCAATCATACATCAAGTGTTCATCTACGTATTATTATAAATATATAAATCACAATTCAGGTCTAAACTCAGTATTCCTTCCTTTCTCTGATGACATATGTCACAAAAGAGAGAATTGAGTACAACACGACAATTCAGTTAATAAGTCTAATCACAATAATGGGGCAATGAGCCACCATCAACAACAATCAACCTAATAGGAATCCATCCTGAATCGCCACAGTATGAATATAACTACACCTCATATTTTAGTACATAAAGTAATGGCGACGACCCCACAAAATCAGAAGTCGTACCAACCTAACTAATATCCAACCAAAACACCATGTCCGAAGACCTAATCATGCTATCTCCCGTCAATTCTACACAATACATACGTTTCGCTAATTAAAGTCTAACTAAAGTAAGACATAACCTACCTCGAATGCAGAACAGGAGCCACGAACTACTCCACAAGAGCCTTCAATTTTCGAAGTGCCTCATAACGGTCAAAGTCTAACAATATGATGCTAGGTAAGAAACAAACCATGTTTTTAAACAACAACAACAATATGGGGAAAAAGACCCACTTATTTCTACCTTTTTCAATGGATGAAACCATCCTTTAATGGTGAATTTATCATAACTTCTATCTCTACAATCAATAGGTTTCTAATTAATTTTACACCTTCCAATAGATTTTAGAACAAAGCTTCCATTTTTATTAGAACCCTAAGTCTCAACATGCAATTCCAACCATAAGAAATCAAATTCCTTTCCTAGAAAGTGATAATCTTTACTCCTAGGTGATTAATCAACAACAAAATCAACAACCTATCAATTATTCAAGGGTTTACTAATTCTAGGGTTCTAGAACTTTCACCCACTATTGATGGACCTTAAAATAATCCTAGAACTTGAAGAAGAAAGTAAAAGGAACAAATAAGGGTGGGGACTTACCCTCCAAGATGCTTTCACCAATGAATGGAATGAAGTTTGCCTCTTTCTCTCTTGAAAACTGACTTTGGGGTCTTGTGGGTAATGGTTAGGAGTTGGGGTATTAAAAGAGGACATTCTGCCCCCATTGGTCACTGTAGCGGTCACCATGGCCGCTGCAGCAGTCCCGCTATGGCTTCATAATTATGATACATATCTAATGGTTCAAACCTCAAACAAAGGTCGTTTGATCAATCTGGAGCCATTTCTATCCACATCCCTACGACGAAAATATCGAATACGAGCGCGAGAAAACCCAAACCCATCTGAAACTCTTCGGAACGTCACCAAAACTTGTGGACAAGTTCAAAATCTTCATATTAACATGTTGGAACTTCCAAAATATTGACATGGGGTCATGCTAACTCGACTTTGACCGTGATCATCTCTAACTCGCTAACTTAACTAGGTTCTCCATCAATGACTCAATTTATACTCGAACCTTGCGGAAACCAAACCCAATGACTTCATCAAGTCATAAATCATACTAATGGGACTTGGGAAAAGGTCAACAAGGTTAAATGGGTCAAAACATTATAACGACCAAACGGGTCGTTACAGTTATATATATATTGGGGAACATATGGGTGAGATAGAGACCACTCATCCCATGACTTAAGGCATAGGCCACGTAAGAATCTTTGTACGATTATAAGTAAGCATGTATCTTCTCTTATTGTTGTTGATTGTACGACTTACAGAAGGAGTAGATGGAGAACCAAGCTTGTCTCTATTTCTTCAGCAGTTTGACAATCATCAAAACATAGAATGTACTTTGTCTTATCAATTTTTCCCTTTTTGATGTTGACGAACTTTGATACAATGTTCCCCTTGAGAATCAAGTCCCACTTGTTTCCCCTGTGACATATACCAGTTTAAAAGCATAATACATCTTAGCAACAGGATTCAAACACAGACTGGAGGACCAGATCACTCATTAGTGTGATGCACACAGACATAGAACAATCCCCTTAATGTCAGTCCTCCCCTACCCCTCTCCCTCACCCTTTTAATCACAGTATTGCTAAACCATTTTTACAATCCTTCTCCCTTTTTGATCACAACATTACTAATTCATCGCTACAACCACACACCACACACTTCCCCCTTTTGATATCATCGAAAAGTAATTAAGGCACTAGCAATAATAAAACACAAAGGCAGAGTAATCTGCCTAATAGAGAGTAGCAAAGAGGATATAATCAATTCAGTACACAATTATATTGATTTGATCTGCAAATCACTACAAGCCAACAAGTATAGAATCTATGCAAAAAAAGGGGCATGTTTGAAAAGACAGGGACTAGGGAGGATTACTGGGACGGTTTAGGGCTTGAAGGATTTTATCAACTCTTTCACTATGTGCTCGTTGGTCCTTCATCACTTGGTCTCTAAGTTCATCCACTCTGACCTTTAATTGATCCCTCTCAACTCGAAGTTTTTCAATTTCTGTTGCTGCTTCTGTACCAGAACCTGGTGCTTCTGTTTGTTCAGCCAATTTACTTTTAGAAGGGCATTTTTTGCCTTAAGCTGTTGAATCTCTGCATTTGTTGCTTTTTGAGCTTCAATCAAGATTGATATAGTGGAAGGGCTGGCACTACCTGCTACTTTGGGTGTATATCCACAATCTTCCAAAGTGGCTAGAGAGAACATGTACTCCTTTGTTCCTAGAGAGGCAGTTCTAGTTCTCACTTTGAAGTGTACAAGTATCTTTGTTAGAAAAAATCCATAAAGAAGGCCAGATTTCCCTTACACAGTCCTTGCCACTTTTATCATTCGCTCAATCATGATGGCTGACAGGTTGATTGGTTCAAAAGAGATTAGAGCTTCCATGAGGACCATGTCTGCCAAGGTGATGGTAGAGCATTCCACCGCTCTTGGCAAGAGCACTTTGTTGACGAATTCAAAGACCAGTTGGTGCTCAGGCTTAAGCTCATTTTTGTAGAGACTCGCTTTTGTAGCAAATCTTGCTACCTTGACGATGACCTTTTTGAAGCAGTGGATCCCTTTCCTGTTACGGCTCTTACTCCATCTGTCTTTACTCCTAAAATTTTTGCAAGTACTGACTCAGTCAGCATGAACTCGGTTCCATTTACCGTTAAAGCCAGAGCACCATCATCAATTTGATCAGGCTACTATACAGTTCAGTCACTTCTGCTTCATATATACTAGGTGCTGGTGGAGTGAAGAGATGAGTCCATCCTTAAAACTCCACCATCTTCATTAATTTTTTCATGCCAGATTTCTCACGTAGGTTGATATAAAAAAAGAATTTTTTGTTGTTGCTCTTTTCTTTTTGACTTGTGGAGGAACCTGGTTCCCCATTGATACTCATTTTTCTCTTCTTTTGGGAAGAAGATTGAATATCCTGGTCCTCTTTTTCCTTCTCCGTTCTACTTTCATTACCCAATTTTTCACTCTTGTTATCTTCAAACTTAAGATTAAGAGATCTTTCCATCTTACCTACCACCTTTTCTTAGAATTTCTTCTTATTAGAGGAGGTTCTTCTTTGTCCTCTTCTTTCTCATCACTGTGCTTTTCAAAGGCATGGCTTCTTTCTTTCTTACCCACTGTTTTTCTTTCCTTACTCTCAGTTCGATTGCATTGCTCATTTTGACTGAAAATGGCAGAAAATGACCCGAATTTTCTTGTCGTCCTAGGCTTACGGGTTTCAGAGGGACTATGTGTGAGAGATTTTGGGGAGGATTCATTTGTGTTTTGGTCAAAGAAAGATAAGCAATTTGAGTCTGATGGATTTGATTCCATTTTGCTTTGGTTTGGAGAGGGTTGATGACATGAGGAAACACTTAGTTGCAAGAGGGAGATGTAGAGCGGTTCAGACAGATTTGTGTAAGAAAGATGCTTAAAGGGAAAGGCTAATGGTCTGAGAATTTTAGTAAATGGAGAGAGAGACAAGAAGGATGTTTTTTTAAGGTGGTATAGGCTACGTTTTAGAAGATATGCAAGAAGAGAGAACGGGTCGGTTCACGAGAGAGATAATGATTCGTCGGAGATGTTATTTTGAAAGTTGTTTTGGTAAAAGGCGTATGACTTGATTGGCACATTTTACAGTTCAAACACATACATGAGCGCTGAAAGGATTACTTACCTGAGTCACAGAGACCAAGTCCCTGGATAAATTCTTGAGTGTATCAGGCAAAAACTTTGAAGTGTGCGGCATTGCTTGTGCTTATGCTCTCCTGATTCTGTCGTGCATATATACCTGGTTCTTTGATTTTGACACTCCCAGATTTCAGTTCTTCCTTTTTGTCACCAACGGCACACACCCTCCGATGAAGGCTTCAAGGGGAGAATTTTTTTTTTTTTGAGCCAGGAGTTGTCACGACCAATCAGCTAAATTAGCAGCATCCTTTCACTCTCCCCAGCTTGTGGCGATATCACTGATTGGTTTTGGGAACCCACACAAGTTTAGGTCCCTTATAATTGTAAAAAGGATGAATCAAGCTCTCTTTAGCCCACATGGCTAGCACATTTCTTCTCTCTTTTTGAGATCCTTTCTTTTGAGGACATGTTCCTTCCATTTTTTTTTTAGAACCTTTCTTCTAAGGACCTGCTCTTCCTATTGTAACTCCCGTTTTTGACAAAATTCTCGTTCCTCTGAAGAGACTCAATCCTTGCTTTACGTGCCTCCTTATAGTGTCCTGCTTTCCCACAGTGAGTGCATAACCAATTTTCAGTTATGGAGACATATTTGTTGTGTGGATTGTTAGGCATTTTCTCTTTTTTCAAAGCCAAGCCCTTCTTTATCATCTCCTTTACTCTCGTACATGGAGGTAATCACATCAGAGGACCAGGTCCACTCTAGAGCTTTGTCAAGATCAAACTTGGCCCTTTTCAAATCCTTTTCCAGTAGCTCATTCTTCTCAATCTCACTAATAAGGCTTAGTTTTGCTATTTTTAACTCATTTTCAAGCACTAGAAGAGTTTCACTTGCTTCACCTTTTCCCTTGAAAGAAACTTTCACGCTTTTTCTCACTTGACTTTCCAACAAGATGTTTTGTTGGTTTGTCTCATAGATTTGTTTCTTCATTTCTCCAGAGGATATATGCAGGTCATCTCTTTCTTGCTCTATCTCATCAATTACTTGATTCTGCTCACCCTTCTCAGCAACCAGAATATGATACGCATCAATTAACACGCTTGATAGTGATATTAGTTTTCTTTGACAGTAAACTTTCAAGTTTTTCTTTATGTCAAGAAAGTTCCCTCCTTACCCTTATCATCATCATTATCCATGTCAGACTCAGCCATACGGGCAAATATTGACTCATTTTCAGTTGCTTCATCTTTAATGGCCATTATTGATGTGTCCCCTTGGTCATTTTTATCTTCAAATCCACTAGAGGAATCTCCCCATGAAGAAAGCACTTGCTTCACTAGTTCGTCAGCAACTTCTCTTCTTCTAAATCACCTGTCGAGAACCTGGTTCCTTCTGGCAGTCCTGTTATAATTGTCCTGCTTGTTTTGAGGACAATCTTTCATGAAGTGACCAGGTTTCCCACATTTATGACAGCAGTTATCGTTTTCCTCTAAAGTTTCTGCTGGAGCTACCTGTCTTGGTGAATTCACCATTCTTCTTAATTATCTTATGAAATCTCCGCATAACATAGGCCATTTTAGATTCATCGTCACTTGAATCTCCTTGGCAGCTTTAAGAACAAGATTCCTTTCTTTCTTTGCTTCATTCCTTTCTTTCTTCTTCAAGGTCATCTTCATCTCATATGTCTTGAGATTCCTATTAATTCTTCAACAGTCAGCTTAGTGAGATCTTTGGCTTCATAAATGGCATTTACCTTGTTGTCCTAAGAATCTGGAAAAGCTCCAAGTAGCTTTCTTACCAGTTTGGTAAATGTGATGACCTCTCCTAGTGAGCTGAATTCATTGATTATAGAGGTGAATCTAGTGTGCATGTCATGGATAGATTCATCCTCTTTCATTTTGAATAGCTCCTATTCTGTAGTGAGCATGTCAATCTTGGAGTTTTTTATTTGAGTTGTTTCTTTATGGGAAGTTTGGAGAGCTTCCCAGATCTCCTTAGCAGTTGTACATGATGAAATTAGATTGTACTAATCTGCATCTATGCCACAGAAAAAAATCTTCTTTGCTTTATAGTTCTTCTCCACAGCCTTCATGTCTGCCATAGTATATTCTTTCCTTGTTTTTGGAGTGGCTGCCAAGCCAGCTTCATCTTTCTTTACAGGGACATGAGGACCATCACAAATGACGTCCCACAGCTCTGAGTCTTCACCCATAATGAAGTCATGCATCCTAACCTTCCACCACTCATAGTATTTTCCGCTGAATCTAGGTGGTCTGGTGGATGATTGTCCTTCTTCCAAGTTTGGTGGAGCCGCCATTTCACAGATTCTTTTGAAGTGTTACCCTTTTAGGAAGCACCCGCTCTGATACTAATTGATAATAGCATTTGTGTGTCCACCAAATAGTATATGAGGGACCTGGTTGTTTACCAGTTCCCTGATGCAGTATAGTAGGTAAATAACACAAGATTTTACCATGAAAAACTCCTTGCTCAAGGGATTAAAAATCATGACCTACCACGTAGGATTTCACTTCACTACACTGAGCAACTTCATATTACAACCTCTTGAAATCTAGGAATTTAACTCACATAAATCCCTTACCCTTAAAATATACCTATTATAAGCTACAACTCTTGACTACCCTTAGCCAAGCACACAACCACGTTTAACTAACTCTAGCCAAATCAACTAATACACTGTACTAACTCTAGCCCAGGGTACCACTCAATAGATTGAATAGGTAAACTGCCTAACAACTACTAAGAATTTAAGCTACCTACAACAGCTTCTTGAAAGAAGAGTAGGTTTACAGTTTAAAGAGCAAATGAACAAAGGCTCACAATAACCTAAAGAACTTTGGCATAATCTGGTGTCTGGCTAAGGTTCTTCAGCTTGTAAGTAGCTTTGTTCTTGAGAGCACTTGAGAACTTATGGCGGCAAGAATTTGCACAAGATGGTTTAGGTTTTCAAGTGATACCCAATATGTTGGAACAAGTTGTATATATATTGGGGAACATGTGGGTGAGATAGAGACCACTCATCCCATGTTTGACTTAAGGCATGGACCGCAGCAATGTTGTACAGTTGTACAGTTGGCAGTGCATCTTTACAGTTGTTACTGTTGATTGTATGACGTACAGAAGGAGCAGATGGCGAACTAGGTCTCTCTTTGTTTCTTCAGCAGTTTGACAATCATCAAAACATAGAATGTACTTTGTCTTATCAATAAATTAGTCAAAGAGAGTTGGATTTAGGTAAGTCGACATATGTATTTTGATAGGAATGTTGATGAAGCTAGTTGATACTCTAAAGAGAAGAAGAGTTGATATTGCATACCTACAGGAAACTAAATGAATAGAGCAAAAGGCGAGAGAAATAAGTAACATGAGTTATTAATTATTATATTATGAGATAAATAAAAATAGGAAAGGAGTGAAAATAATTGCAGAACCAGGGGCACATGATAAGTGCGTAGAGGTAAACACGAGTTGGGAATTAGGATCATTGCACTAAGACTTGTATGGAAAGTGAAACAATCAACGTTACTAGTGTCTATGTTCTGCAAATCGGATTAGATACATTATCTAACTTCTAAGATTTAGATATATATGAACATATAGGTGACCAACAAATCTTTATATGGGAGATCTAAATGGTCCTATAGGTAAAAATAGCGATGTTTTCTTAACAAGTACGTACACAGAGGTTATGGTTATGGTACTGTGAATGACGAAGGGAAGACTATCTTAGAATTCGCTCTAGCTCATTAGGAAGGAGAAGTGATGACCACCCAATATAGACTAGATGTAAAACTTATAAAGAGTGGAATGGGAAAGAATTCGACTTGTAAACAACCGTAAATTAAGTGGTGGGCAACATTTCAAGAAAGGGAGCTTGGGACATAGAGAAGGGCACTTACATCCTATGGAAGCAAATGTTAGACTAAATTTAAAAAATCATTACTGAAGTGCTAGGTGTGTCTAAAGGTCTAGGACTCTGTGTTGGAAATCTTACGGAAAATACTCGATCACGAACATTGTAGGGAATTCTCGAACAATCTCATAGCTTGAGGCGTGTCAATTAAGACACTGTCCTTAAAGATATTTCACCCGGTATGGGTGTATCCCTCAAGATTCAATAAGCTCTTCTAATATAAAAGTAGGAGCCAAAATCTAACAAAAATTTTATAAGAAAGAAAACCCAGTACACTAATAGAATATGGGGAAAGAACTTAAGTTCATCTTCTCTACTAACCAAAGAATTGGACAAGTCTCTTTTGATGAAGAGAACTCAAAGCTGAATATATAGAATAACAAGGAGAGATTTGCTGCTAACGTTATTAGAAGGATTAAAAGCAAATAATGAGGAGTAATAAAGGGTCTGTTACAATTGAAAAAGAGCTTAAAATGTATTAGAAGTAATAGCTAGTTAAGGCTATTCAAGTGTAATCAATTGTCTGGTATAATAGCCATGCGCGTGTCTTGGTATTCATGAGTGCTCTAGAAATCCGTCACAATTTCATAGAGGCGGCACCACTCCACACTCATATAGGTCCAATCATCAAGTGTATTCTGCAGAGCAATACACCACTTATAAAGGATATGACTTGGATTAAGAGTTTATAACTCAACCCCACTTTGACTTGCAGAACTGCACTATATTCACACACCATAGGAAGTGACATAATTTAATAATGCACTTTTGATCAACTAATGACTTGTTATTGCCCATACGAACCTAATTCATGGGATCTCCAATCACATAGGTTGGGTTACCATCATTGTTGATCTTCTTAATTGACAAAAGTCTGGTTCCCCTTGATGTTTCTTTTAGTCCTGTGAATCGGCCAAATTCACCTCAGACATCACATAATTCGTGGAAATAATTTCTTCTCACAATAACGCTGTTTTATCACTTTATTTCTCAAACGGATATGTTTTATTGCTATTGAAAATTTTATTTTTCTCACACAGCTAACGTTGCTTGGAACCCACAATATATAGTCACGCTGGTTTCAACTCAACCTTAATACTCACTGAGAAGTGTCATAAGTCTCATTACCAGCCAACTCCAAACCATACTCATATTTCATTATGGTCTACTTGGCTGATTTTCATACTATTGCACCCCACCAATGATAAACAAATAACCACACATGGATTTTGAGATCCATTTTAGCATCATTGTACCCCTCTAGTACAACAAATATTAATTCACTATGACAAATTATCACAAGTTGCTTCTCTCCAAAATAATACACCAAGTGAAGAAATAACACCATAATATATTTTAAGATAATTATCAACAAGATAAGTATAAACATCTGCACCAAAATATTTTTCTATCCTTGTACTTTTTCTTCTTCACAAATTCTCATTTCCAAAATCATTCTGAACAATAAGATCACGTAAAGTATATCACTTCTTAAAAAAAATCTCTCAACATAATTCTAGGGTAATAATATTTTCATACCTCATAAGACATCGTAACCCCCACATTTTCAAATATTTTAAGATAAGGGAATAATATTTTCATAACTCATAAGAAGCATAACTAATTTCTCATAAGATATTTATTTAAAAATATAACAAGCTAATAATATAACCTCACCCAAATAATTATGTAAAATTTACTCACACTATGTAATCATCAACGAATATTTTAAAAGAAAGCAATATGAGAAAAGTAAGTATCAATACTAATATAACTATGGTAAATATACCCATTACTCACGAAAACGTTAATTTTGTTAACACTTTGTCAAACTCAAATAAAATATTTATCCAATTTTTCCTAATAATCACATAGCAACCAAATTGGTTCAAATATAATCAGGAACCAATACCACCTCAGTTAATGCCTTTTTTTTTTTTTCAAAAGTGATTTTAAGAAGAACTTTTTTTGTTCCATCCTAAGAATTTAAACAGATCTTGAATCACCAACATAAATAAATCATTCTTCTTCTTCAACTTGGGTGAAAAACACAAAAATATTTTGTTACCACAAAGATATTTAATTGCACCAAAGTCGTCTAACACCCCATGTCTCACATTAGACACAAGATTCACTTGAGAAATGACCACAACAATTATATTATCTGCTTGATCAAATTTATTTTATTTTAGCGGGATTATCATTTTTCCGAATCTTTTCTGGGATATGACGGCTTAATTTTCCTCACATAGAACAATATGTCTCAAAAGAAAAATATAACAGAAGCCCTTAATGGCTATTTTCATTCAAATCATCAGATGCAGCTACATTAAAATGCTAATCAAGCAAATAATAATTTCATCTTCAAAACCACTAATGGCTGTTCAAGGCATTTCAAGAATCAATTCCATTGGTCAAAGATACGTTTGAAACCATCAATATTTTTCACTAAATGAAAACCAGTAAGGCAATTCAAAAATGATACTAAATCTCTATTTCAATGGCATTATACAGACATTAGAATTTTTCGAAGATAATTCTCATATTTTTAAGATATTAATATTATCTAATAACGACTTTTCACCGACAAATTTCAATATTGTAAAGCTCAAAAAACTTTGTCCAAACCTACGCTTTTTGTTAAACTTTTTTGGTATCTCCCATATTCAAACACCAAAGTAAATTTCTTGAATACATAAAATTTTATGCCCCATATGCTAAATTATATAACAACACAAAATCTAAATTGTACTAAGTTATTCTCTTTCAATTTTCCTTAAGAATATAGTGTGAAAATATCCTTATGATTGTTGGAATTTTACGGAAAATACTCGATCACGAACATTGTAGGGAGTTTTCGAACAATCTCATAGCTTGTGGCGTGTCAATTAAGACACTGTCCTTAAGGATATTTCACCCGGTATGAGTGTATCCCCAGAATTCAACAAGCTCTTCTAGTACAAAACTAGGAACCAGAATCTAGCAAAAAATTTATAAGAAAGAAAACCCAGTACACTAATAGAATATGGGGAAAGAACTTAAGTTCATCTTCTCTACTAACCAAAGCATTGGACAAGTCTCTTTTGATGAAGAGAACTCAAAGCTGAATATATAGAATAACAAGGAGAGATTTGCTGCTAACGTTATTAGAAGGATTAAAAGCAAATAATGAGGAGTAATAAAGGGTCTGTTACAAATGAAAAAGAGCTTAATATATATTAGAAGTAATAGCTAGTTAAGGCTATTCAAGTGTAATCAATTGTCTGGTATAATAGCTATAGAAGTCGTTACAATCTTTCAAAGATGATAATTATCTTTTTGAGATATTATTATTTTTTCAACACTTTGATGACAAGAGTCCTGGTAGATGAGGAGGTACATAGAGTTAATAAAGCTAAAAGAGGGTATTAATAGAAAGTTTCCAACAGCAAAAGACAGATAAGACTTTGACAAATACAAAGAGAGCTAATAAGGATGTTAAGAAGGATATTAGTAAATCCTGAGCTCTAGATGGTTTGTACAGAAGGCGGGGATAGAATTATTTGGCCATTTCTGTGATTCTTCTGTCTCTCGCTTTATATTATTTCGATTTTACCACCCACCTTAATGGATTTTTAAAATTATTTTCCCTCTCTTGTAATTCTTTGTATCTCAAGACTATGCAATTTTAATTTATGGAAAAAGATTTTACTTTTAACCACCAGAAACTCTAAATCTTTGAAGTACCCTTCTTTCCTGTGCAGTGAGCGTTTGTGTCAAATTCCAAAGTGAGATTCTAATTGGAAAGAGAAAAATCAAAAATCCAAAACAAATCATACCTAGAGATCAATTCTTGTTATTATAAGAGAGTTAGTGATTATGTTCTCAATACGTCTGGGGAGGTCCAATTTTTGTTTCTTTTCTTGAAAAGCAAAAAAGTTACTCAAATTTTGACAGTCTTGAGTCTTGAGATGAGACCTTTATGATTTATGCAACTATGTAAAATTGTACAGCTTCAATTGAAGCTAGCTGACAATCTTTTCGGAGAGAGTTGTGGCTGTGTGAAAGTGAAGGCGGTGAAAATGGTGATGGTGATGGTATTGTTGATGCTTGCAATGGTAGTGGAGGAGGAGGAGATGTTAATGGTGGAAGAAGCGGAAGGGAGGTGTAAATAGGTTGGGGCTGTGAGGCAAGCATCTGCACGTGACGTCCACCTCACCAAAATTTCAATGTCACGTGGGGATAGATGTCCACCTTGGACAACTTAACGGAAAAAGGGTATATTTGAACAACTTATATAACGTCGGGGTATATATATTTGTATTGATGTATAATGGGGATAAATGTGAACCTTTTTCATATAGTAGAGGGGTAAATATGACCCTTTCTCATATTAATTCGATAGAGAGAAATCAGAACCGACAAGTTTGAGACTATACAATTTGTTCAAGTAAGAACTCTTAATCGTGACATTCAATTCACTTGTAATATGTTTTGGAGTTAACTCCAACCTCCAAATGCGAACTTTAACACTTATCAATATGTGAAAGTGGTAGATATCACATATTCTAATTAAGCGCCAGTTCGTGCACCACCTATGTTTTGAATTATTCTCCCTCCGGATCAAAAAGAGTGTCCACTTAATAACCCTTTTTTTTTGTTTGTCAAAAAAAGTGTTCACTTATCAAATCAAGAATTAACCTTATTTTTTCAGATTTGTCCCTATTAAGTGTTATGTGATTAAATCCCAATACCTATTTAATTAGGGGTAGTTCAGTTAAATTACCTATTTTGTCTAGAAGTTAGTGTAGACATTGAAATTTTGTGGGACTCTACAAATTGAGCCCAATATCTGTTAAGGTTTGTTGGAGGCTACTCTACCCTAAACCGTAGTTCACGCCTATATAAAGGGACACAACCCCAAAGAAAGGCATCTCAGATATCCCATAAACTCATGGGTATCCACAAGAGATCAAGGCATCAAATAATGCCTTTTTCAAATCCATGTCAGATGTCTACACGTTCGAGAAATACGCCACTGACGGCTCTCGAATTACGGAGAAATATTAGGAGAGAAGAATCAAGGGAGTAAACAGATCTTGTACCCGCAATGTTCATCAATAAAATCTCTGTTTCTTCATATTTTGTTTGTGGTTGTAATTTATTTCCGCACATCGAAATTTGTTGCAAACAGTTAGTATTTTCTTAAGGGGTGTGGAAATCTTTTAAGTGGACACTCTTTTAGATCCGGAGGGAGTAATATTTAGAAGGTCTATCCAAGAACTCAGACATGTTTTTACGCTTATATTATGTTTTGGACACATTCGACTTGTGAACTATATGTATCATTTAAAGAATAGAATTTGATCAAAGAGATTAAAATAGTTTTCAGGAACGTGATTTGACCCGAAAAGTCACAAAAAAGAAATTCAGAAAATATGTTAGTAAGTTAAACCTTAGATACCTATGAAAGGTTTCATGACCTTATTGGTTCATGTTTACACCGAAACTACTTGTGCTAGAGTAGGAGATTAGTGAGACTGTTGGTCCGGTCACTATGATGTAATTGCCATGATAAGGCGCGGAATGCAGACCTGCTAGAATCATGAACTGGGTGATGCCATAAATTAGTTTCTAGTGGATCGTCTCAGATCATCCTCCATACTAATCATGTGATAACATATCAGAATCAAAGTAAGTGAAAATCAATGGTACTTCCCAAAAAAGAAAGATCATGTTTATAATAATTTTCCCAAAAAAGAAAGATCATGTTTATAATAATTTATAGAACTACTCTTATGCATATGTTTTAGACTGCTTATAAATGTGTGTGCTTTAAAATACTTTCAAAATATTGTTCATGCATTCATGTTTCATTAAGTCCTGCTCAAACTTTTTAGTGAGGGAATCATTGAACTCATATTCATGTCCGTTTAGTTGGACCCCACATTGACTTGATCAATGTTGACCAAAACTTTGCAGATAATTGTGCAGGCTAGTATCTCCCTCATTCTAGTAGACCCTAGAAAGGATTTGGCCGTGCAAGCACAAACCCAACACACTATGTTGAACATGATTTTTTTCCCTCTGATTTTTGTTATCATGGATAAATAATTAAGGAACAAATTTTAAAATTTGGCAAAGCCTACAACAGGTTCATAGACAAAATGTTAATGGTCGAAACACCACTTTACTTTCTTTTGAGTTTCAACGTCTCATTTTGCCATATATTCTGAATTATGTATTTATAATCTATTGTTTTTGGCTCGATCAAACTATTATTATCATATAGATCATATTAGTCTTTTTGAATTTCAAATAATAGCACCTTTGTGTTTGTGGATATTATTTTTTATTTAAATGTTAATCTGTAAATAGAAAATTAGCAAAGGAAAAAGGAAAAGTGAAAGTCCTGGAAGAGCTTTTATGTGTGTAATCTGCTTTTTTGCTTCTATTTTTTTATTTTTTTATTTTTTTTTATTAAGTTTAGTCAATAAAAAGCAACAGATGGAGAGCAAGGGAAAAACCAAAAAAAGACGACCCCTCAATGCATCATGCCACGTAGAGCATGAAAAAGTTGCGGCTCCCATCACTGCCACTGGCAGAAGCGACAGAACATGGGCCAATGAACGGACAAATAATACACAAAAATAACATCGAAATGACCAGAACGCCCCCACAATGCAAGAGCAGAATAAAGTAAAACTTCAGGATATTTCAGTCAATTTACATCAACGGAAAGCCCCTCAACATTCCCTCTTATTAATACTGATTCTGTGCTATAATAAGTGTTATCTTAGCCGAAAATAAGCGTATTAAAAAAATAATAATGCAATATGAGGTTCTTAAATTACCTCTATATAAAAAATAAAAAAAATTCTTTTTTCCTCTTGATTAGAGCATGCATGAGTAGTAATCTTTTTGACATGAGGAATCTAACAATACCAAGTTATTATGTGGCTTTTTCAATCATCATTTAGATGTTACTTTAACTTGTCAGTTTTTGTCTAGGGGTAGAGATGAAAAAAAATTAGCCAATTTATGTCTTGGTTTCCTAAAGTGACACTTATTATGCGACAATTTTTTTTGACTAAGATGACACTTATTATTAAATGGAGGGAGTACTGTACTATATACTACTATTGGGGTTAGCCCGGGCTTTGCCTGGGCCCAACATGAAGAAAATTATAATTATTTATGAATTTTATAATTTAAATATTAAATTCACGTTAACCCCTATTTGCCCTTGATCAAGGATAAATTTCTAAGATAAAATGGTAACTAACTTCTTACTCCAAATTGAATTTCATTGATTGTGTATGTAGTTTTAAGTATATTTTCATAATGAAGAATTCTTTTTTGCTATATAATCATGTACAATAATTTATTTGTCGAAATTCGTAATTATTTTTGTCTCTTCGCAATAAATATGCAATGCATAATTTATCCCCAACTTTATATTTTCTTAGCTAAATGACTATTTATTTCAATGGTTTATCTCAAACTTTCTATTGTTTTAGCGAAATTAGAGAAATGATTGTAAGTCATGTTTCTAATAATCAAAAGTAACCCTTTTCTTTTTCTAATTTTCTTTTGAAATTATTTTTCATATTGAATCAGACTAAAAACAATATGTTATAGTAGCTCAACCCTTCGTTGTGTCTACCTATTATGTTTTACAAACAGACTTTGTTTCATAATATTGTATTAATTATTGGAAAAACCGACCTGACATTTCTAATAAGAAGTACTTCCTAAAAGTTTTTTATAGAATATAAATTCCATTGTTTTAGCATATGCATAATTAATATTAGCCTCTTTTAAAAGCAAAATAAAAAAATCGGTTAGCCGATATATTTATTGTATATGAAATTAGTAAAGTTGATTTATAAATAAGGA
The DNA here is from genome assembly GCF_029784015.1 of Lycium ferocissimum. NCBI lineage: Eukaryota > Viridiplantae > Streptophyta > Magnoliopsida > Solanales > Solanaceae > Lycium > Lycium ferocissimum. Next base: position 61,330,147 of record NC_081346.1, on the reverse strand, counting down.
TAGCATTCAAGAGTGAAAATATTAAATTTTCTATTCTGCAAACTATAGATGTTGTTTCAAACTTTTTCTAAATCTAAATTTAATTTTTTCGTCGAAAAATGTATGCTATCAGATGACTTCTTTCTAAAAATTAAAAATTTATTTCTTATGTTCAGTTTCGGGAAAATTGCATTATTTTTCCTTTCTTGACAACTTATCAATTTAGATGATCTTTAAAAAATGGCTTGCATTGCTATATATGGAACTATGGAACCCCTATTCTAGTCTAACTGTGATAGTTTTATTTATGATAAATTGTAATTATAGTAATATAGAATTTGTAATCCTATTAGAATACGGTTACCTTATTAGAATAGGGTTACCTTGCTGACTGCATATTCACTAAGGGAGTATAGTGTTGAAGCGGATGAAAAGAGAACCATACAAAGCCACAAGTTGGACACAGTGCTTTCAATGGGCTATCAGCCATGCCAAAGGAAAATCAGAGATTGCAACTATGTTCAAAAGGTAACCGTATTCATGGCATATGGACTGAGAGGAATTTGATAATCTTTGAGAAGAGAAGCAGGAGCATTGAAGACATTGCTAGACTGGTTGCTTGTATTTGTAACTTCAGAGCTCAAAAAGGCACCAGACCTATGCTGCAAAGGCTTCAGTTCTGAGTAGTTAAGGTGTTAGTTGATGATTATATGATGTAAATGGGATAAATGCCCTGACAGATAGATAGGAGTATTTGTTGTGCTTTGTGTTCATGGTCTAGCTGAGAGACTAAGTTGAGACAGCAGAGTGAGATATATTCTTTGTGGCATTGTAGTGTTTAAACACTTGGTGATTAATAGAATCAGTTAGTTACCAAAAAAAAAAAAAAAGAGAAGGAAGACCTTACTTCTATATAAGGAGGGCATTATGATGAATACAAAGCAGAAAGAATTCTCTCATTATTCTTGTCTTTCTAAATTCTCGTCCCTGTCTTGAATTTAACACGGTATCAGAGCCATGTTAAAAAGAACACAAAAACCCTAAAAATAATGACAGGTGACGGTAAAGAAACCGGCGATACCAACAAAAGAATCGTTGGTGAAGAAAACAAAACCAAAAGAAAAACAATCGCTCCCTACGACATTACGTCGAATGATAACCCTGGAATTGTGGTGACACAAGTCCAATTGAAGGGAGAAAATTGTGAAGAATGGGCTAGATCCATGAGGACAGCCCTAAGAGCAAGAAACAAGTTCTTCTTCGTCGACTGTACAATCAAGAAACCGAACGAAGAGTCGCCGGACTTGGAAGATTGATGGACTATAAACTCATTATTAGTGTCATGGATTCGCAAAACCATAGAACCAACACTTTAATCAATGATTTCACATAAAGAGAAAGCGAAAAAATTAAGGACAAGTATCCGAGAGCGGTTCGCCGTTATTAACGGCTCTCGGATACAACAACTAAAAGCGAAACTTGCGGAATGCAAGCAAAAGGGAAGAACCATAGTGGATTACTATGGAAAGCTCACTAAGCTGTGGGAGGAATTGGCAAATTGTGAATAGATTCCAACTTGTACGTGCGGAAAGTGCACATGCAATCTAGGAACGGTCCTACAAGCCCAAAGAGAAGAAGAAAAAGTGCATCTTTTCCTCATGGGATTGGATGAGACAATATATGATACGGTGATGTCAAATATACTGGCTCAGGAACTGTTGTCATTATTGAACAAGGTCTATTCGAACCTGGTGCAAGAAGAAAGAGTGAGAGGGATTGCACAAAAAACAGAGGATCGGAGTGAGATCATGGCTTTCGCCGTACAAGGAAGAAACCCTTACCGTGACCAAGGTAAAAGAAAAAATGATGGTGCAGAATGCACACATTGCAAGAGATCCGGACACATTATGGACGAATGTTTTTGACTCATTGATTATCCGGATTGGTGGCCAGGAAATAAAAAAGAAGACGAGAAAATCAGAGGAAAAAGGCGAGGACAACAATAACAACAGAGGGGTGGATCGGGATTCGATCGTGGAAGAGGAAACTATTGGGCTAACACCGTGATCGTCAAAGAAGGAACTCAGACGGAGAAAGGATTAGTGAACACAGGTGGTACAAGATCTCACAAGTTGATCGACGAGATCCAGAAGACTGTGATTCACGTGTTGAATTCCCAAGGAAAAAACTCGAATGTAAAGATGGATAGTAAGACTGAAAACTCATCTTGGATTATTGACTCCGGAGCTACCAATCATATGACAGGTAATCCGAAGGAACTAAGAGATCAGTGGGACATTCCTAAGTGTTCGGTTAGGCTTCTGGATGGAAGTAACTCGGTGGCCAACAGAAAAGGAACAACTAAGCTGAATGACAAGATATGGTTGAAGAATTTCCTTGACGTTCTGGATTTGAATGCAGTCTGTATCACAACTAGTTGATTACTTAGATTGTGATGTGACATTTAATAGAATTATGTGTGCTATACTGGATTCCATCACAAGGAACCTGATTGGAAAGGGTGAGCGTCGAGGTGGACTTTACTATTTTTAGAATGTGCCGCTAATACGGGCTATGAAGGCAGAGGCAGTTGATTGGTTCGATCTTTAGCACAAACGGTTGGGTCATCCTTCAACACAAGTAACGAAGTCTATTACGGCATTAGGCTTAAAGGATAGAGGTAATGTATTGGATAAAGAATGTGATGTATGCCAACGGGCAAAGCAAAAGAGAAGTGTTTTTCCTTTAAGTGATAATATTGCTTCAGATACTTTTGAGATGATTCATAGCGATTTATGGGGACCATATAGAACTCCTTTATCTTGCATTGCTTCATATTTTCTGACTATTGTGGATGACTGTTCATGAGCCGTGTGGATCTTTCTCTGAATTAATAAGAAATAAGTGTCCCAAACCTTGAAGAATTTCTTCGCTTTTGTGGAGAGGTAGTTTGGAAAAGGGTGAAAATAGTTAAAAGTGGTAACGGAACTGAGTTCACGTGTATGAAGACTTACTTCTTCGAGCATGGAATTCTGTTTCAAACATCTTGCACATGGACACCACAGCACAATGGAAGAGTTGAAAGAAAACACCGTCACATTTTTAATGTGGCGCGAGCATTGAGCATTCAAAGTCATCTTCCGATTAAATTCTGGGGAGAATATGTTTTGACTGCAGAGTATTTGATCAATAGAACGTCGTCTTCGGTTTTGAATGGAAAATTCGCCTATCAAATTTTGTATGGGAAAACGCCCCGGTATGATCACCTAAGGGTGATAGGCTCACTCTACTACGCACACACAAATGGAAAAACGAGGGACAAGTTTGAGAGTCGGAGTTGTAGATGTGTCTTCTTGGGATACCCCTACGGACAGAAGGGTTGGAGATTGTATGACTTAGAGAACGATGAATATTTTGTCTCAAGAGATGTGGACTTCTACGAGACTAAGTTCCCCTTTGCCGAAGGATCAGGTAACTTGATCGACAACATAGAAGTGATAACAAATGAAACTGAGGAAGAAAGAAACTAACACGATTTTGAAGAAGACCGGACTGGTAATGCAGGTCCAAATGAAAATCGAATGGAGAAAGTGCCGACATCGGATACCGAACCTACGGATCAGCCAGAATTAGACCGGATAGATCTCAATCCAAATAGTCAAAACATGGAGAAAGTACAGACGGAAGCTATCCGGACCAGTGAAATTCCACCAAAGGAACAATTGGGTCGGGATAAATGTCAAAAGCATGAATCAATTCGGTTGTGGGACTATGTCACAGAAACATTGAAAAGAAAGTCCACTAACGTGTCTGCCCGATCCTCGGCAACCCTCGGATGCAACTTATCCTTTAGCTAACTATATATGTTGTGATAATTTTTCCTCGCAACACCAAAGGTTCCTTGCAGCAATTACCACAGGATCCGAACAAAAAACCTTCTCGGAGGCAATGAAAAAGTAACATTGGAAAATAGTAATGCAGCAAGAGATCCAAGTGTCGGAGGATAATGGAACATGGATACTTGAAACTTTTCCACCGGATAAGAAAGCACTCGAATGTAGATGGGTATACAAAATCAAGTACAACTCATATGGCACAATCGATTGATATAAAACTCGTTTGGTCATCTACGAAAATAAACAGGAGGAAGGCATTGACTACGACGAAAATTTTCTTTGCGGTTGCTAAGTAAGTAACTGTTCGGACCTTCCTCACAGTATCGGTTGCGCAAAATTGAGAGTTGCATCAGATGGATATGCATATTGCCTTCTTACACGGTGACCTTACGGAGGAGGTTTCTATGAAATTGCCACCGGGATTCCGCATTCCTAATCCAGGACAAGTATGTCGACTCCTAAAATCTTTGTATGGTTTAAAGCAAGCTCCAAGGTGTTGGTTTGCAAAATTGTCAAGTGCTTTGATGAAATATGGGCACAATCAGTCTTACTCAGATTATTCTGTATTCACTATGCACTGGGGATGTATGCAGCTTAACGTCTTAGTCAATGTGGATGACTTGATTATCTTCAAAAATGACCATAGTGCCATTGAATGATTCAAAGACTATCTGCGGACATGTTTTCACATGAAGGATTTGGGCCCTCTGAAGTATCTTCTGGAAGTTAAAGTTGCACTCGGACCAACTGGGTTATTTCTCTGTCAACGAAAATATGCCTTGGATATAATCTCTGAGTTCAGTTTACTAGAAGCTAAACTAATCAATAATTCTATGGAGCAGAATCACGGTTTGGCGTTGGCCAAAGGAGCCCCTTTGGGAGAAAGTTATATCCGTATTTTTGAACGTCGGATTATTTGTAAGATGAGGTGGGGCCCACACGTTAAGATTTTTTTGGAACATGTGACAAGTTATATGAATCACATATGTAAAGTTAAACACAACTCATGAAGGACCCTCGGGCCAAATCAAAGTGGAAGCCCTCCAAACGAATATTTTTAAGAAAACGTTTTCGGGTAACCGACTTTGAGGGGAAAAAACGGTATTATAAGTTTGGAATTTGGAAAAAATACCAAGAAATAGAAGTTGTAGATAATTGAATTATCTTTCCAACCATAGGTCGTGGGTTCCCAGGTGACATCGGTACAAGGAGATATGAACGTTTTAAGGTCGAAATGGACTAGGCCCAATCGGGCCAACCGGGTTAGGCCCATGACAGGCCCAATAGGGGCCATCCGGCCATGGTCCATAAAAAAGGACCCAAGCCCAAGTGAATTATCCATGTGATAATTAAATAAAAGGGACCATTTAATTGTCTTGAAACATATAGAAGTTTCAAGAAATAAGACAAGGAGAAAAACAAAACAAGAAGAGCAAAAAAATAGAGGCCATTCGGCCATGCTCTTGAAATTTTGCCCCTTTGAAATCTTCTCCCAAAAATTATTTTCTTGTGGTATTCCTACTCATTCAAGGGTCCTTTACAACTTGGTGTAGTTATTTTGGAAGATAGGGAGCTTGTTTCATCAATTTAACAACTTGGTCAAGTGAAGAAGTTTGGAGAAAAAGGTAAGAATTAATTCCTTTTTATCATATTATGAAGGTTTGTTTACGTTGTAGTATGTAGAAATGAGTAGAATTTATGGAAATATGGAAGTTTGCAAAGTGGGTGTGCATATATGTAAGTGGCCGTATATGTATATTGTTGTATAGATAATATGAGTTGAATTTTTATGTTGTAGTCTAGTTGCGGTTATGGTGGAATTCGCATTGGAAATGAAAGTTGAATGACTTTGATTGAGGTTGGAAATATGGAATATAGCCATGTGGTGTATGGAAGTAGAATGGAAATGGATTAATTTTGTTTAATGTGTTAGTTGTGTTGTGGTGATCCTTATGATGTAAATGAAGGTTAAATAGTTTGTTGGCATTGAAATTGATTGTAGAAGATTGTGTCATTGTAGTATGATTTTATGATATTATGGAAATGAAGTTATTTAAGTGTGGATTGTTGTTGTTGGTTATAAATTTGTAAGTAGAAAATGTGTTGTGATGGTTTTGTTGCATATGTAGGAATTTTGGGTGGAATATGGAATTGATGGAATTGTTGAATATTGGATATATGGCTTGGAATGTTCTTGGCCTATGTTTGAATGGTCTTAAATTAGTGTATGAATATGGAAATATTGATATTGATTTGAAAGTGTAAAGTTGGATTGGAAGTTGTTGCACTATTCGAAAAGAAGACAATTTATGTTAGATGCGTTTCAAATCGAATGTTGATGTTATTGGTATTCTGTTGGTATGGTTGTTGATATTTGAGTAGGTTAAATCTCGGGGATGTTGTATATATAGGGAGATGCTGCCCAAATTTTTGTAGACAAGTATTGATTAAGATTGAATTCTTAAAGCTTTTGTGATTAATATTTGGTAAATATGACCAATTGTAGATTTTACGGGATTTGAATTTGGAGAAGCGAAGAGACAAATAAGGTATGTAAGGCTTACCCCTTCTTTCTTTGGCATGTCCTAGTTGTAATAGGCTTGATTACAAGTCTCGGGACGATTCTACTCTTAGAAATCCGAGTTTGAATTTGGCCCTTTTTCATTCAATACAATTGAATTAAACATTCTACATTTTATCGGAAAAATAACTTAAGCATCTATAACTTTCATAAATGGAACCGAACTACCTTAAGTTCCATAGAGCCTAAAATTCGTAATTTATGTACGTCACCTCAACTTGATCGAGGTGGGCCCCATGTGAGCACATTGCTCTATTTGGCCTATTTAAATACAAGAATTAAAGTGGAAACTTTTGGTTACGAGATTGTTATGATTCGTATGCATTCTCGACATAAGAATTTTGATATAAGTGTTCGATACTGATTGATCATTACGATAAATACTCCGATATAAGTATTTTGGTATGAATACCGATATAAGTATTCGAGTTAGGTGATACAGTATAAAGCATTCCAACATGATAACTCGACATGAGTATTCGTAGTGTGCTCGTAAGCCCTAATGTTCTTCACGTACGATCTCGGATCGCTTAAAAAGTCCGAAGAGGTTACGTATTTCAAACGCTCATAACTTCCCGATATTAATTTGGAAGAACCCGAATCGTTTAAGCCTTCGAATGTCGGTAAGTGTACGTATTCATCGAGTCTAGATTTATGTGCATATGGTTTCTCACAAGGCTGTTTTCTGCGTGAAGGATTTCGTGCGCATGCCTACCAAGTTCTTACGAAGTTATGGTTCACGCGTCCTAGGCGGGCCGGGTTGGACTTATGATATGATGATATGGGGACGGCGGCCGGGATGGCATAATACGTTCACCGCGTCCGTACTAGAGGGCGGGTTACCGCGTCCCTCAGCTGGAGGGCGGGATACATTATTATATATATATATGATAATATATGGTATATATTTGTGATCGAAAGTATGCATTTTGATATTAGGATAAGATATGCATTTTAGAAGCGATTAATGTCTGTGTCTTACTTGACTTGATTTTGATAATTCTATGCCGCTTGTATTTTCGTTCGACCACGAATCATCAGGTATATCTCGGTTTGGCGATTTCACCCATATCATGGAAAACTCGTTCGGTAGAAGCGATATAACATATCGGAGATTCGATATATGACCTCGTAGAACATTACGTGTCACTCTTCGGACATGCGATGTAAAGCAAAATCGTTTAATACAAAGATATATTACGAATACGAAAAATAAGCGTAGTATTTTGACTAATGTATTTATCTTTTAGTCATTGTTTGTTTATTATGTTCTACACATTTCTGTGTGAAAATGGTCGTGCGGCAAACTCCGATTTGAGTTATTATAGAAAGGTGTTCCGAGAGAGATGGTGCTCCCGTTCTCCCGGACTACTTGAATCGGTTTGTTTGTTATGATTTACGGATGTATGTTAAATTTTGCGGACAGCGTCGTGGGTATTGGTTGTCGGTACGTAAGTGTGATGTCGGTCCGTGTTGTGTATTGAATTTGTACGATTATAAATTTGTTCGATTTGAAGGCTACGAAAAAGAATATTTCGAAAAAATTTTGCTATGTATTTTATCTCATTTGGTTTAAAAAGTTTGGCGTGATGTATACGATGGAGTCGAGGGTTCGCTCGGCCTAGACACAATAAGATGGGTGTGATGTCCATATCGACTGGTCGGTAGACTCATATACCTTAGTTTTACGAGACTTGAGTTGTCGTATTGCGTGCTTTTTCTGTCCCAATTCGTGCAGCAATCGAAAGAAGCACATTGGAACGTGGCTCTCCGTGTGGTGCGCTACTTGAATAAGAACCTAGGATAAAGTATTGTGATAAGAAACGATTGTGATCTCCAGTTGTATAGATGGTGTGATTAGGATTGGGCCGGATGTCCATTGACTCTTAAATCACTTACTGGTTGGTTTATCTCCCTCGGGAATTCACCCATATCATGGAAAACCAGGAAGTAACATATTGTCTCTCGCTAGTCAGCCAAGGTGAAATACGGGCCAATGACAATAACAGTCTGTGAATTGAAATGGCTAAAGGGAATCTTGCATAGTTTGGTGAAAATGTAATGTGATTGTCAAGCAGCATTATATATTGCAAGAAATCTGGTGTTTCATGAACGGACTAGACACATTGAAGTCGACTGTCATTATGTCCGGGATGCACTCCAATCTAGTATAATACTTCTCAGCCATGTGTCAACCAGTGAGAAATTGGTCGATGTGTTTACAAAGGCTTTGGGAAAATCTCAGCATCAATATTTGATTGGCAAGTTGGGCATTCGGGACCCTCAAGCTCTAACTTATTGTGGGGGGGGGGGGGGGGGGGAGGGTGTGTGGAATTATGGAACCCTATTCTAGTCTAACTGTGATAGTTTTATTTATGGTAAATTTTAATTATAGTAATATAGGATTTGTAATCCTATTAGAACAGGGTTACCTTATTAGACTAGGAGAAGGAAGACATTACTTCTATATAAGGAGGTCATTATGATTAATATAAAGCAGAAATAATTCTCTCATTATTCTTGTCTCTATAAATTCACATCCCTGTCTTGAATTTAACAACGTCAGACATTATATATAACAATACTTAAATATGTTAATTATATACTATAAGCATTCTATTGCATTAATACAAATTAATAAGTAGCTTTTCATTATTATGAGTTGATTAAAATGATCAAAGTCTGATTTGTAAAGAAACACAAAATAAATTAATCTGAATAATGTGCTCCACAATGTTTTCACCAAATTAGTTATGTGTCACCATCACATGGCATCAACACATTCAAAATCTTTTTGGGCATAAAAATTGACTCAAACTTAGCATGAAAAAATGACTCAAACTTCGATTGAATTCAAGTTTTATGTGAAAAAGTATAGATTATTAAGGAACTTTCTTTGTTTGCATGAAATAATAAAATTAGAATAGAACAAATAATCTAAGAAGGTTTGCTCGGCCAAGTTAAGGTATCACGTGTCGATTTCACGAATTGATTAGAAAACAAGTCGTCAAGATGTTGTCTCAAAAGATCTATATTTTCTTGGAGACAATGCAGAATATAGATTTTAGTCATGTTAGTATGGTGATTTTAAACTTATCTCTTGGAGTATTTTGATTGCCTACGTGGACAAGTTTACGCTGAAGTGGCCTCGCTTCTGCGACACTTACTTCGCAGACACGAGACCTGCATAGAAAGTCCAAAATCAGTAGCTTCGCACTAGTTTGGCCTAGGTTGATTTTGCTAGTTTCTTTGGCTCGTTTGATGAGTTTTAAATTACTGGACTTATTTCAATAATTGAACTGACTAGATTTTGATTATTGCAGGTACTAATTGGTGAAAATGGATCAACAACGGAACGCAAATGTTGCTCCGGCCCAAGAAAATGTCGGAGGAGGTGTCGAGGGTGATTTGGATGCGACCCATTTCATGTACCGAGACTACCAGACTCACTGCTTCAAAAATCAGTTGGACAAGAAACTCTTGCTCGAGAGGGGTACTGATATGCACAAAGTGGACGGTCGTCTTCCAGACTTTTACCAGCATCTCTATCAAATAGGCTGGAACTGCTTTATTAACACTCTGTGCCAGGCGAATGAACATTGGGTAAGAGAGTTTTATAACAACCTGAAGCGCGTGATTGTGAGTCAAATTCGGAGATCATTATTCAGGGTACGGTAGTGAAGTTGAGTCTTTGAGCTAATAAATGCTCACTATAATTTGGAAAACCATCCCGTGGAGCTGATGAAGGCTAAGGACGTTTGTGGAAATAGGGACTGCTAGTCTACAAATTGGTTGTAGAGGGTGGCAGGGGCAAGATCACATGGGCACGCAAGAAAACAAGGATCCAGAACACGTACTTCACTGCCGAGGCAAAGAGATGGCAGTTCATCATTACTCATAGGGTGAGCCCTTTATCAAACACCACCGACTGCATGTACACTCGTGCCCTTATGATTTCTTGTATCTTGGATGACGTTCCAGTGAACGTTTGTGCACAGGTGATTCAAGAGTTTAAGGATTACTTGGGTTTGGGCAGCCCAAGCTTGATGTTCCCTTCATTGATTACTGACTTATGCCGAGATGTGGACATTCCGACCTATTCTATAGATGATTGGATTAATATGGATAGGGCACTGCACCCGATGAGGTTCCATGGGGAGGGTGGTGCGATGTCAAGTAAGAAGAGGAAGTTTGAGGTGACTGTGGATGATGATGCTTTCTCTTCGCTGTCGTAGGGCCCTCTTACTTGGTAAGTTCTCAACTGTAGATGATTCGGGACTTGGTCACCGGGATTCCTAAACCTTTCACAGAGGCTAGTCCCTCAGGGTCTGCTACAGGCAAGTTCACCAGGGAGGAGATGGCGCAGTATCTGGAGGCACAGAAAGAGATAAAAGCCTTCGTTAGCTCCCTTGAGACAGCCTATACTACCATGGTGAAGGCCAATGGTAAGCTCCGCTTAGACGTTGACAAGGAGAAGAAAAAGAGCAAGTCGAGGGACAAGCTGCGGGTGAGGATGTAGAGGGGCATCAAAGAAGTCTTCATGTCGCTGAATTCAAAGGGAAGGCTTCCAGTCAAGGACATAGATGATAAAGAGAGATACTTGTTCCTGTTAGAGGCCAATGGTGGATCCAGTAGTGGTGATAGCAGCGCGGATGAAGAGGACAAGACCTAGGGTACACCTCGATAGGCTTGAGCCTATACAGTTTTTGGTCTAGCCCTTGTTGGGCTTTCATTTCAAACATTTTCTTTGCTTTGGTTTTGCGACATTTGGATGTTGCTTTTATTTTGGTTTTTTGTTAGTTTGCCCTCGTCGGCCATTGGATATTGCTAGACTTGCGCCCTTGTCGGGCTTTGATTTTATATGCAGGCGTTGTTGTTTTGAATGGATTTGTGTAAAAATGTGGTGTTAAACAGGTTTTGAATAAGGGACAGAACCTCACTGGTTTCTGCCCAGGGGTTTCGCTGATGCGGATACGCTCATGTGTAAAGGGCTTTGCTTCTGCGCACTCAGGAAATTGGCTAGGTCCGTTTCTGCGGGCGAGGTTATGTAGGCGCGACCCTAACCATGCAGCCATAAACTCACATTTGTGGACCATCTTTTGCGGATGCGGCACCTCACACGCAAGAGTTCCTCTCACAGGCGCGAGACTTCTGGAACCAGGAAGGAAAATCTTCTAAGTCTAGAAATTTACCCGACACTCGAAACTGGTTAAAACTTTCTCCCAACAGGAACTAGGCATACGCTACACTCCCAAAAACACTACACGTGGATACCAATTGGAATCGACTAGATACCAATTTGAACGAATTGGCACTATTAGAGTGAAAGAACAGAAGTGTCCTATAACACCTCACTATAGTAGCTCAACGGAATGCAGCTATTTCTGACGGATAAGTGCTTCTTTGCTCGCTTGGAGCGCCTCGACTCGAGTTTTCGCTGTAGGATTGAGTGAGGTGACGAGAGCGGAAGCCAAGGTTCCTTGCTACACTCTATAGATGTTTGTACGATTCTTGTGGATTTTGGGTGTGTTTGAATTCAGCCTCTCGTTAGGTCTTCACTGAAGGATTGTCCACCTTCTTAAGCCTCTCTACCATACATGGGTATGGACGTCTGCCTACTATTCCACAAGACTCTACTAGACATAGTTCTTGTACTCGTGAGATCGGTAACCTAAAGCTCTGATATTAACTTGTCACAACCCAAATCACGAGTTATGCGGGCACCCACACTAACCCTCCGGGTGGGTGAACCATTTCCACACCAAATACTCAATTTACACCATTTTAAAGAGAATTGTAAACTAGCCAATTTCAAACACAAAATTAACAGAAAAGATCAATAGAAGGAAATGCTTTCATTGATTAAATCGTTTCCCAAAATCGGGTCTAGACTCATATAAGAGATTTTAATATACACAAATTGAAACAGATTACAACCACAATTGAATACAACCTCTGTTTTGGAACAAGAACGAAACAGAAAGGTTTGAATAAGCTCCGTGAGATCCTCCAAAGCTTACAGAATCTTGAACATCAACCTGTAACACCTCTACACCCCAAAAAGGGTGTAGCAAGAGTAAAGACAGTACTTGTAAGCATCATAGGGTGACAACAATTAGAAAAGTATATGTAACAAATAGAAAGCAACATATATGGATGATGAGAATTCAAACTCGGAAATAAACACATCAACCCAACAGTTCATGACTCGCTATATAGGACGTATCCCGCAAACTCTCTGCCTACGCAAGACCAATACCATATCCATCTGCCAACCATGGCAGCATCGGACCCCGGCCAACCCCTCCCCCACGGGGGTTGACTTTCCTGATACCAATCCTTTTGTCCCAAATACTATTACCACCAATCCTATACCGATGAACTATGCTACGGCTTTACATAATGCACTTGAACAACAACCCCCAGTTCTTTTTGAAAAAAAAAAAACTATTATGTTTCTACATGGAGAACCTACTATCGCATGGATGAAGAAGGAATTCAAGGAATTAATGAGGAGGATAAACCTTCAGTTTGTTGTTGTAGCAAAATTTTCATATGGGAGGCCATCCCTAGCGGAAATGAGAAAAATATTGCCAATCCAATAGGGAATCAAAGGAAAGTGCGAGATTGGATATTTGGAGGAGCGACACATGTTGATAGACTTTCATTGTTAAAGGATTATGCTAAACTAATGGAGAAAGTTTGGGAATTAATGGTCAGGAATAGATACTTCCCATTAAGATTTCTTAAATGGGACCCATGGTTTAACCCGAAGAAAGAAACAACCATGCCATTGCTCTGATCTCATTCCCTGGATTACCAACAAACTTATTTGACAAAGAATCAATGTTTTCATTGGCAAGTGTTGTTAGTGCTCCATTTGCAATCGACAAGGCCATAAATGATCAAATGAGACCTAGTAGTGCTAGGATAAAAGTGGAAGTCGATTTGTTGAAAGAATTACCTAGAAGAGAGCAAATCAATTACTTGGATGAAGATACAGGAGAAGTAGGGTCAAAATGGAAAATAATCCAATATGATTATTTGCCATAATATTGTACACGCAGTAAACTTCAAGGACATGATATTCATGGTTGTTGGATGTCTACCAATGCGTCTGCCCGATCCTCAGCAACCCTCAAGTGTGCCTTATCCTTTAGCTAACTATATATCCTGTGATAATTTGTCCTTGCAACACCAAAAGGTTCCTTGCAGCAATCACCACAGGAACCGAACCAAAAACCTTCTCGGAGGCAATGAAAAAAGAACATTGGAAAATGGCCATGCAGCAAGAGATCAAAGTGTCGGAGGATAATGGAGCATGGATACTAGAAACTCTTCCACTGGATAAGAAAGCACTCGAATGTAGATGGGTGTACAAAATCAAGTACAACTCTGATGGCACAATCGAGTGATATAAAGCTCGTTTGGTCATCTACAAAAATAAATAGGAGGAAGGCATTGACTACAACGAAAATTTTGCTGTAATTGCTAAGGTAGTAATTGTTCGAACCTTTCTCGCAGTAGCGGTAGCGCGAAATTGGGAGTTGTATCAGATGGATGTGCACAATGCCTTCTTACACAGTGACCTTACGAAAAAGGTTTAGATGAAATTGCCACAGGGATTCCGCGTTTGTAATCCGGGAAAAGTACGTTGACTCCAAAATCTTTATATGGTTTGAAGCAAGCTCCAAGGTGTTGGTTTGTGAAATTGTCAAGTGCTTTGATGAAATATGGGTACAATCAGTCTTACTCAGATTATTCTCTATTCGCTATGCACTGGGGATGTATGCAGCTTAACGTCTTAGTCAATGTGGATGACTTGATTATCTTAAAAAATGACCATAGTGCCATTGAATGATTCAAAGACTATCTGTGCACATGTTTTCACATGAAGGATTTGGGCCCTCTGAAGTATCTTCTGGAAGTTAAAGTTGCACGCGGACTAACTAGGTTAGTTCTCTGTCAATGAAAATATGCCTTAGATATAATCTCTGAGTTCAGTTTACTAGAAGCTAAACTACTCAATACTTCTATGGAGCAGAATCACGGTTTGGCGTTGGCTAAAGGAGCCCCTTTGGGAGATCCGAAACCATATCGACGTCTGGTCGGTAGAGTCATATACCTCAGTTTTACGAGACTTAAGTTGTCGTATTGTGTGCTTGTTCTGTCCCAATTTATGCAGCAATCGAAAGAAGCACACTGGAGCGCTGCTCTCCGTGTGGTGCGTTACTTGAAGTAGAACCCAAAACAAAGTATTATGATAAGAAAAGATTGTGATCTCCAGTTGTACGGATAGTGTGATTTGGATTGGGCCAGATATCCGTTGACTCGTAATCACTTACCAGCTGGTTTATCTCCCTCGGGAATTCACCCATATCATGGAAAACCAAGAAGCAGCATATTGTCTCTCGCTCGTTAGTGGAGGCGGAATACAGGTCAATGGCAATGACAGTCTGTGAATTGAAATGGCTAAATGGAATCTTGCATAGTTTTGGTATTGAACATAAATCTCATGTAAAGATGTATTGTATTAGTCAAGCGGCATTGTATATTGGACGAAATTCGATGTTTCATGAATGGACTAAACACATTGAAGTCGACTGTCATTATGTCTGGGACGCACTCCAATCCGATATTATACTTCCTAGTCATGTGTCAACCAGTGGGAAATTAGTCGATGTGTTTACAAAGGCTTTGGGCAAATCTCAGCATCAATATTTGCTTGGCAAGTTGGGCATTCGGGACCCTTATGCTCCAACTTTTGGGGGGGGGGTATGGAACTATGAAACCCTATTCTAATCTAACTGTGATAGTTTTATTTATGGTGAATTGTAATTATAGTAATATAGAATTTGTAGCCTCATTAGAATAGGGTTACTTTATTAGACTAGGAGAAGGAAGACCTTACTTCTATATAAGGAGGTCATTATGATGAATACAAAGCAGAAATAATTCTCTCATTATTCTTGTCTCTATAAATTCACATCCCTGTCTTGAATTTAACAATGTTAGACATTGTATATAACAATACTTAAATATATTAATTATATACAATAAGAATGCTATTACATTAATACAAATTACTAAGTAGTTTTTCATTATTATGAGTTGATAGAAATGATCAAAGTCTGATTTGTAAAGAAACACAAAATAAATTAATTTGAATACTATGCTCCACAATGTTTTCACCAAATTAGTCACATGTCACCATCACATTCAAAATCTTTTTGTGTACAAAAAAATGACTCAAACTTGGCATGATTTACAGAAGTTGCACTTCAGGTAATAAGGTGCACTAGTAGGGGTAAAAAGCCCAATGGACCAACCGCTCAGAAAAGCTAGCAGGGAATATTGGATCAGGATTTTTCCACGTGTCACCAAGAGTGGAATAAAGTGAGATCATACAGTTTCCCGGTAATTTCATATTGACCCGAAGCTGCTGAATTCCCGCTTATTTAGTAGTAGTAAAATACTATACTATAATACTAGTATATGGTGAACTCCTCTTTTCATGTCATGGATACCCTTTATTCAAATTTTATTTATTATTTTGTTTATTTTATTTATTCCTTTGAGATCTAGTCTGGGAATTTGTATCTTGTCCAATCTGCCAATTCTGCAAAAGTTAGAGGCTTCATAGACAGTGAAAAAGTGTAGTGTTAATTTCATTTTGCATAAGGTTTTGTAGTGTTGCAGATAATGAAGATAAAGATTTTTTGCTTAATTTTTTTCGTTAGAGTTCAAGTTTTATGTGAAAAATTATAGCTTATTATCGAACTGTGTTGGTTTGCATGAAATAATAAAATTAAAATAGAACAAATAATCTAAGGAGGTTCTCTCGGTCAAGCTAAGGTATCGCAAGTCGATTTGACGAATTGATTAGAAAACAAGTCGTCAAGACGTTGTTTCAAACGTCCGACATTTTGTTGGAGTCAATGCAGAATATAGATTTTAGTTATGTTAGTACGTTGATTTTAAACTTATCTCTTGGAGTATTTTGACCACCTACGCGGACAAGTTTACGCTGAAGAGGCCTCGCTTCTGCGACACTTAGTTCGCAGACGCAAGACCTACACAAAAAGTCTGAAATCAGTAGCTTGGCACTGGTTTGGCCTGGATCAATTTTGCTGGTTTCTTTGGATCGTTTGATGAGTTTTAAATTGCTGGACACATTTCAATCATTGAACTGACTTGATGTTGATTATTGCAGGTACTAATTAGTGAAAATAGATCAATAGGAGAACGTACTTGTTGCTTCGGCCCAAGAAAATATCGGAGGAGGTGCCAAGGGTGATTTTGATGCCACCCGCTTCATGTCCCGAGACTACCAGACTCGCTACTTCAAAAATCTATTAGACAGGAAACTCTTTCTCGAGGAGGGTATTTATATGCGCAAAGTGGAGGATCATCTTCTAGACTTTTACCAGCTTCTCTATCAAATAGGCTGGAATAGCTTTATTAACCCCCTTTGCCAGGCGAACAAACATTAGGTGAGAGATTTTTATGCCAACTTGAAGCGCATGAGGTTTTCTGAGCCGGATCCCGAGATCATTATCCGGGGTACGATAGTAAAGTTGAATGCTGAGCTGATAAATGCTCATTATAATTTGGACAACCATCCCGTGGAGCTGATGAAGGTTAAGGACATTTGTGGAAATGGGGAATGCTGGTCTACAAACTGGTTGCAAAGGGTGGCAAGGGCAAGATCAAATGGGCACGCAAGAAAATACGGATCCAGAACACGTACTTCACTGCCGAGGCAAAGAGGTGCGAGTCCATCATTGATCGTTGGGTGAGCCCTTCATCAAACATCATCATTATAATTTGGACAACCATCCCGTGGAGCTGATGAAGGCTAAGGACATTTGTGGAAATGGGGAATGCTGGTCGACAAACTGGGTTGCAAAGGGTGGCAGGGGCAAGATCAAATGGGCACGTAAGAAAATAGGGATCCAAAACACGTACTTCACTGTCGAGGCAAAGAGGTGGGAGTCCATCATTGATCGTTGGGTGAGCCCTTCATCAAACACCACCAACTACATATACACTCGTGCCCTTATGATTGCTTGTATATTGGATGACATTCCAATGAACGTTGCTGCACAGGTGATTCAAGAGTGGAAGGATTACTTGCGCCTGGATAGCCCGAGCTTGATGTTCCCTTCATTGATTACTGACTTGTGCCGAAATGCGGGGGTTACATCCTACAGATGATTGGATTGATATGGATAGGGCGCTACACCTGATGAGATTCCATGGAGAGGGTAGTGTAATGTCAAGTAAGAAGATGAAGGTTGAGGCGACCGTGGATGATGCTGACGAGGATGATGCTTTCCTTTCGCAGTCACAAGGGCCGTCTGATTTGATAAGTTCTCAACTACAGATGATTCGGGACGTGGTAGCTGGGATTCCAAAACCTCCCGCAGGTTAGGCCGTCTCTCGGGGATCCACCGGTTCGCCGTCAGGAGCGAGATGGCACGCATATGTAGAGGCGCAAAAAGAGTTAAAAGCTTCCGTTAGCTCCCTTGAGACAACCTATACTACCATGGCGAATGCCCACAGTGAGATCCGCCTGGACTTTGACAAGGAGAAGAAAAAAAGCAAGCTGAGGGACAAGTTGCCGGTGAGGATGTGGAGGGGTATCAAAGGAGTCTTCAAGTCGCTGAATTCAAAGGGAAGGCTTCTAGTTAAGGACACAGATGATAAAGAGAGATACTCCTTCCTAACTTAGGTAGAGGGTGGATCCGGTGAGGGTGGCTCTCGTGGTGGTGATAGCAGCGTGGATGAAAAGACGAGGCCCGGAGTACACCTCGACAGGCTTAAGCGTATGCAGTTTCTGGTCTAGCCTTTGATGGGCTTTCATTTAAGACATTTTACTGCTTTGGTTTTGAGACATTTGGATATTGCTTTTCTTTTGGTTTTTTGTTTTTTTTTCTTGAGTTTCGATGTTGGTTTTGTGCCCTCGTCAGCCTTTGGATATTGCTAGACTTGCGCCCTTATCGGTCTTTGATTTTATGTGCAGGTTTTGTTTTTTTGAATGGATTTGTGTAAGAATTTTGGTATTGAATAGGTTTTGAATAAAGGATAGAACCTCACTGGTTTTTGTCCAGGGGTTCCACTGATGCGGATACGCTCACGAGTGAAGGGCTTTACTTCTGCGCACTCATGAAATCGGCTTGGGTCAGCTTCTGCGGATGAGGTGTCGCAGGCCCAGTCCTAGCCATGAAGCCATAAACTCCTATCTGCGGCCCATCTTTCGTGGATGCGGCACCGCAGACGCAGGAGTTCCTCTCGCAGGCGCCAGACATCTGGAACCAGAAAGGAAAATCTTCTAAGTCGAGGAATTTACCCAACACCTGGAATTGGCTAAAACTTTCTCTTAACAGGAACCTAGCATACGCTACAGTCCCAAATACACTACACATAGATACAAATTGGAATCAACTATGTACCAATTCGAACGAAGTGGCACGATTTGAATGAAAGATGAGAAGTTTCCTAAATGCCCTATAGCATCTCGCGGATGGGTTTGCACGTCTACATACCATTTTATGAGACTCTACTAAACACAACTCTTATACTCGTGACACTAGTAACCTAAAGCTCTGATATGAACTTATCACAACCCAAATCACGGGTCATGCGGGTACCTATACTAACCCTCCGAGTGGGCTAGCCCTTTCCACGCCAAATACTTAATTTACACAATTTTAAAGAGAATAATAAACTAGCCAATTTCAAACACAATTTTAATAGAAAAGATCAACGGAAGTAAATGCTTTCATTCATTAAATCGTTTCCCAAAATTTGGTCTGGACTCGTGCACGAGCTTTAATATACTCAAATTTAAATAGATTACAACCATAACTGAATACAACCTCTGTTTTGGAACAAAACGAAATAGAAAGGTTCGAATGAACTCTGTGATATCCTCAAAAGCTAACGGAATCTCGAACATCAACCTGTAACAAATCTACAGCCCAAAAAGGGTGTAGCAAGAGTAACTTTTGGTAAGCATCATA
>NC_081346.1:61303882-61310566 GCF_029784015.1 Lycium ferocissimum | reverse complement strand
AGTATCGATTTTCTAATGTTAGTATAACTCTAATGAAGATAGAAACGTGAGCATTGAAGGAGAACGTTCAAGCTATAGAATAGTTGAACGAAAAGGTATGTGAGGCTAACCCTTCTTTCAATAAGGCATGGTTCTTTGGCCATACACCTATCCTTTCATGAGCCTATGATGTCCCCCAAATGATTCTATCTTTAAAAGCTACTAAGCTCATGATTCTCGATATGTTACGATTGTACTAAATTCCTCATATGATGAGTAATCCTCTAGGGATAGATGTAATGAATGACGATAGTAATGATGCTAAAGATGTATAGACTTTTGTATATGTGTCTACGTATGACTATTTATGAACCCCCGAGCTTATATGGCCGGTAGAATATATATATTGCGCGCGCACGCGGCTGGAGTTCATACGGATAACCACACCCGAGCCTTGGTAGGGCTAGGTATGTATAATCAACTCGGAAGCCTTGTCATAGCCGGGTATGCGCTACCGACCCTTCATGGTCAGTATGCTATGTATATATCATGTAAATGAATATGAATACGATTATGAACATGAATATAGATATAAAAGTGTAAATGAGTACGGATACGAATACGGATACGGATATAGATGTATGTACACAATCACGCATTGGAAATGGAATGTCCCTATGAAAAGCAAGTAAGTGTTTATGACGATGGTTCTACTATCTCCCATCTTATGCTATTTCTTATGTTGCTTATTATGCTTCTATAATGATGTTGATCATGCTTACCATACTCGGTACATTCTTCGTACCGACGTCCCGTTGTTTGTGGATCTTTTGCATGCCCGCAGTGGGGGAGACGGGCTTGGTCCATAGCTTTATAACTCGGGGACTACATAGCGGAGCTCCATTTCATTCGGAGCACTACAGAAATTTTTGGTATTTATTCTTTTGTGTACATATTTGTAGGCGTGACGGGTCCCTGTCCTGTCTATATGATATGACATACTCTCCTTTAGGTGTATTGGCCTTGTCGGCCCATATTTTGGATATCATTTTGTTAGTCTCGTCGGCTTATGAATATTTATATGGGCATTGTTATTGATGGTGATATATATGTATTGTTGCCCAATGGAAATAGTATAAATGAGGGATAAAAGTATGATTTAGCTATGTGGCTCACCTAGATATAAATGTGAAAGTATGATAAGAGGTGCCCGGGTGGGTTAGCACTGGGTGCCCGTCGCGGCCCTGCGGTTGGGTCGTGACATCATCATTAGTCATAAATAAAACTATCCTCCCTGAAGGGATTACAAAGATGATACAGCCGACAAGGGACTCAATATAAAGTAGTAAATCAGCAGGGTTTTCCTCCAAAGGGTGGTCTGGATCCGAAGTCGTGCGTGGTACATTTCCATCCTGACTATTACTGGATCTGTTTCTTCTAAAATTTGGGTTAAGTGCTCATCTGTGCTTTCCATACATTTCTTTAGGCGCTCCTCTTCTTGAGCATCATGAGGATACAGGCCTTAGGATAGATGCCCGGGCTAGGTTTCTCTGTAGCCATTCATGATACCTCGGTCATACACCGTTTCGAACCTATCTGGGGCTAAAGTATCTGGACCCCAACTCACGCAACCATTCAATTCTCTGAGGACCACCCCGGCATTCTTGATCTTCTGCCCCCAGGGTCAATGGTTCATCGCATAGGCACCGAACATGCTTCCACATAACACATAAATGAGATGCGGTGTTCTTCGGGTTATAAACCGTTCGAGCACAAGGTGGTCTCTCTTAATGAGCTTCAGGTAGGTCTGAGATACCTAAAGCTCGTCTAGGTATGAATGCTCTAGTTCAGTAGGGATTTGGCTCAGCTCTATCTTAGTTTTACTAGAATGGGTTTTTCACAAAAGATTCGGAATCCGAGAGGACAGCGGGGCCGAACCATCGAGTACATTGGACGACCACGAACCAACTCATCCTTATAACGGTTCCAAAAGAAGTATTTTGATTTTTTAGTGAAGGTACGATCGTGTGCTCCGCGAAGTTATGATATGCATGCAATGATAGTTGATAATTACAGGAAAGTAAAAACATAAACAGTTAAAGCAAATATACCCACATTCTATTGGAACCTTTATGGTTAGAACCTTTAAGTCCCCAGCAGAGTAGCCATCTGTGACAATTTGCATTTTTGCGGGCAGGGTTAGCGCTCGAAAAAGCTACTTCGAAATCGTTGGTGCTCTTTCGGACTTTGTTTTAAAAGAGTCTGTTATACCCCGAAAAATTTCGTATTACCAAGACTGTAGACGGCTTAGTATAAGCTCAAGAGAGATTAAATTTATACAAGGACTAGGGATGAATATTATATTATGTGAGTATAAGAATAACATATATATGACATTTGGAGACCGTACGGAGTAAATCAGTTAACACGTTACTTGATGAATAGCCCTCGTAACCGTAATTTAAGGTGGGACCCACATGTCGGGGTTTTATAAAGGACATATGAAAAGTGATATGAGTAGTACATGGGAAGTTGAGCAAGTCTTAAGAAGGACACTCAAGCCAAATATATGCATAAGCCCTCCAAAAGGATGATTTAAGGATACGTTTTTGGATGATTTGATTTGGAGGGGCCAAAACGCTATTATAAGTTTGGAATTTGAAAACACACAAAAAATTAAAGTTGTAGATAATTGAAAGATCTTTCCAACCATAGGTTGTGGGCCCTCATACGATAACCAGATCAAGAATTAAGTCCATTTTATGATAAAGACTCCAAGCTGCCAAATGGCTTTCGCGGGTCCCACTTGAGAAGGTCAGTGGAACCGACGTATGAGGGGTAAATACCCCATTAACTCCATTTTTTTCAGCACTTTACATTCTTAATAGTCCTAGAAACTTCCCAACACAACCCCCAAACATTTATAGCCCATTAAATTAAGAATTTAAAAAGATTACACCAAACTAGTCCATGAAAGGTGATTGTTCTTTCTTCTACTTGATGTTGTGGTAAGTTTAGTCTTGAAGAAAGTTGGTGTGGCTAAATTAATTCAAGTATAAGGCATGTTCTTCATCCTATCTCTTATGTTGAGTTGATTTGAAGGTTTAGCAAGTCTTAAAAGTGAAAATAGTTATGGAGGAAGGTCGTAAAGTGTCATGTTGTAGTTGTTGTGTTTATATGCATTTGCTTTGTGCAAGTTGTGGTACGTGGGCTGGGCTGATTTACATGTATAGAGACGGTATCTAATGTTGTTGGTGTGTTGATGAGATTATGCTCCTTGATTGGGAAGAAAGAAAGTGTATATTGTTGTTGTATGTTGAAAAATATCGTGTGGGATGTTTTATGGAATATATTGGTATTGATAATATTGTTGTTGATGTTGGTGTTGTTGTTGTTGTTTTTGGTTCTTTGGATTGTGATTTCGGGCTAGGCATATAAACGGGGGAGATCTTTGCCCGAATTTTAACATTCTAAAAGGAGTTTGGTTTAAGGACTTGAGATAGGCATATGACAATAAGTCTAACGGTAGTATAATTTCTCTTGAGTGTAGATTTGCAAGTTCGGGAGAATAAGCATTAATTCGTGGGAGATCAATCAGGTATGTTAAGGCTCGTCCCTTTCTATCAAAGGCATGATTCCTATATTATGATTTCATAAATGCTTCCATAACTTCTTTGTTTTCAAAAGATAGAAGTTTATGACTCCAAGGCATGATTCCTTTCTCGATAATCCATAAATGTTTTTCAAAATGCCCGTATTTTCCAAACCAGAGATTTATGATTCTGTGAGCTCTTATGATAACCGCAATGAGCATGTTTTTACGATGATAATGATGATGTCAAAGATGAGAATATTTTCTATGATGATGAAGATTTTATGGTTAAAAGTCTCAAGTTATGAGATCAATGCTTTTATGAGATTATTGAGCTTATTTCATGATTTTCTCGATTTTATTCATTGTTGTTGGTCTCACTTTATAATAATTGTTCCTTCAAGGTGAGATAGAGTGATGATGATTATTCCATAATATAATCGAAGATTACCGACCTTACGTCACTCCGCTAAAGTAGTAGCTTTTATTTGAGCTCCCATGCATGCTATAAGTATAATATATGTATGTAGCTATTTTGTGACATTACCAAGTTCTATTATTTCATTTTGCTTATGCACTGCCCTCATTCTCATTCTTGATGTATATATATGTAAGGCACGATTGATAGGGGTTGATTTGTATGCACTTGTTGTGATATATATATATATATATTGAGAAAGGGGGCGACGCCTTTTGTTGTGATGTATATATATAAGGCACGATTGACGTGGGTGACGCTATGGCATTTGTTGTGATGTATATATACAAGGCACAGTTGATTAATGGGGTGTGTACTTTGTTATGATGTGTATATATATATATATATATATATATATATATATATATATATATATATATATATATATATATATAAGGCACGATTAACGAAGGGGTAATACTGTGGCCTTTTGTTGTGATGTATATATATAAGCACGATTGACGCGGGGTGACGCCGTTGCTGATGTGATGTTTATATATATAAAACCTGGTGGCAGAGGGTGACGCCGTGGTCTATGATGTGATGTTTATATATATAAGCACGGTTGACGGGGGGTATTCGTGGCCTATGATGTGATGTTTATATATATAAAACACGAGTTGACGAAGTGGGTGTGTGTATATATGATGTGATGTTTATATATATAAGGCACGCTTGACGAAGAGGTGACTCTGTGGCCTGACAGGATGTGATGTTTATATATATAAGACACGATTGACGGTATTATTTGTGCCTATTTGTGATGTTTTTAGGGGTGACGATGTAGCTATGTTTGTGGCATTTCTATAGATATATGTGTTTTGTTGATATAGGCATAATGATTTATTTATCTTTTCACATTCATTGAAATGTCTCAGATGTCTTCCATGATTTTATGTACATATTGATTTAAAAAGGTTAAAGTTTCATGTATGGTATCCCTTAAGAGGGCAATCAAATATACGGGTCATCTTTATCCTGTTGTGTTCTATATTTCTTATTATGTTGTTATTCATGCCTTACATGCTACGATCTTGTTCGTATTGCGTCCCTTCTTGTGGATGTTGCGTTTCATGCTGCAACGAAATTGTATACGAGATGAGTAGAAGACATTGGCTATAGGATGTTCCCGGGTTATCGATTTCGGATTGGTGACTCCATCTCGGTTCCGGAGTGTTCTTGGGAGTCGAGTACTTATGTTATGGTATCTCGTATCGTTAGAGACTTTTGCGAACGGTGTCACATGGATAGTGCGTCGAGATGTATGGAACAATTGTGTGAAAGCGACCATATAGGTCGATGTGTTTTTATGCTTTATTTTTTAAATTTTTTTATTGTGACTAAAGGTTTTCTTTGAATTAACGATGGGGAAAGTCACGATTTGACGAAAGAGTTTTTATTGAAATGTTTTTTACTGACGGAAGCGTCATTTCATAGATTAAAGGTTCACAAAGAGTTGTGACTCCTAAATGGAATAGTAGTATGGAACTCAGCCAAGTAGGGTCTTGGGTGCCAGTCGCGGCCCTCCGGTTTAGGCCGTGACAGAGTCGCCACCTAATTTTTAGGAAATTAGAAAACCAGTTTCGAAGGATTTATTCATATACAGTGAAAAAGCCTTCATAATTCAAAATTCTAGGTAAGGGTTCTGCTGATCCCCCAGGGAAGGTGTTAGGCACCCTAACTAGGATCCGTACTGTAACGGGTCGCTTTTTCGCGTGGGTTTAGGGCACAAGAAGGCTACTACTAACTCGCTGACGCTCTTTCGGACTTGTTTTGAAAAAAGAGCCGCCACCTAATTTTTAGGAAATTAGAAAACCAGTTTCGAAGGGTTTATTCAAACGTTGTGAAAAGACCTTTGTAATCCAGAGTTCTAGGTAAGGGTTCTGGTGATCCCCTGGGGAAGGTGTTAGGCACCCAAGTTTTAAGGATCCGTACTATACGGTTGACCTTCGAATTCTAGTGTATGAGTATCTGTCTAAACTACTTATTTTGTGTTTACTCTCCCTCAAAAAAAGGAGCTGTCATGCATATCATTTTTTGAGAAAAAATTGAATATATTCCCTTTATATATAGGGTATCATCCGTATAGAAATAATCCCTTTTTACAAGGAATATATGTTTTTTAGACAAGAGGTTGTAGAGGTAGTTTTTTTGTTTTTATAAGTTAAGCCCTTATACTCATACACTTTATTCGGGTCGATCCGTATTGGTACGTTCAGCCTTATCCAGAATTATGAATTACGAATTAGTTTCATACGTTTATGAAGATGTTTTTTATACCAAATGAGTATATCTTGTCTGTAAATACTCGTTTATTTGAGCCTGATATAGGCCAAAACAGCATCAATTTTAGAGGTATTTCTTCATACATTTTAAGAACATAGATCTTTGTGGTTTCCCTGAAAATATGGAGCACCTGAGTTCGTTTGGATTAAAACCGAGTTGATTCTGATCAAAAGTTACGCACTATTAATTTTCAGGTAAAACAAAGTAAGTCATTTGGGCATTGGGCCCATATAAAAAGCCAAGACGAAAGTTCCTTCGGTTGTGAAAAAAGAACTGATTTGAGTACAATACTTGATCGATTTTCGGTTATGAAATGGCGTCCATTTGTTTTTAAAATTTCAGTTTGTAG